>NC_133432.1:16684417-16914417 GCF_011762505.2 Arvicanthis niloticus | reverse complement strand
TGGGTTCTTCTTGCTCTTCCACAGCCTGATTGTAATTAGTTCTCGTATTCATGCGAAGATTCTTATTTTTTTTAAAAAAAGTAATCTTGGTTTAGTCAGTTCAACATTGTTGAACAGTGATGAGCACATAGGATTCTTTTTCCCCTCAGCTTTGGTTTGCAAAACATTTCATTAAAATAAGTTTTGCTCCCAGATTCACCTAATAATTAAATCTGTGAGGCAGGGGGTTATGCCAGCTCCTCAGCCCTTATTTATTTGTAAACTTCCATACTCATAGACAAGGGAGGTGGGGAGGTCAGAAACAAGCCCAGAACCTCTCAAAAATGCACCATCATCACCTTTTAAATTTTTCTCATTTATATTGAAGTATAAATAAAGCATAAAGTATATAAGAGCATTTCATAAAATGTCTTTCGAAACACTGTATATTGCAAGGATTGTTTAGTTACATGCCAGGATACAGTTTTGGGGAACCTGTCTTTGTACCGGAGATGTATATGTATCCATCAGTTAACCCATTTAGAGTTGCAACCCGCTAATGTTTAGAATACTCATGACCACACTCAATTGTCGTCGCAACCCATTGTCAAAGATTTTTCCTTGACAGAAGTGAAACCCTGTCCTCATCCGTTGTCAGCCCCCCCGTCATCCTCTTCACAGCTACCACCCAAGCTCACTACCAACTGTCCTAGATACTTTCTATTGCTGTAATAAAACACCATAACCAAAAGCAACTTGGGGAGGGAAAAGTCCACTTACAGCTTATAAGTTCATCCTATAGGGAAGTCGAGACAGGAACCTGGATGCAGGAATAGACCCAGAGGCCATGAAGGAGTGGCCTTCATGGCTACTTACTGGCTCCCTCCTTGTGGCTTGCTCAACTTGCTTTGTTAGAGCACCCAGGACGGCCAGCCCAGGAGTGGCACTGCCTACAGAGGGCTGAGCTCTCTCACACCAATCATTTATCAAGAAATGACCCAACAGACTTGTCAGCCCAGTGGGGATGGTATCTCAGTTGAAGTTCCCGCTTTCGAAATTGCTCTAGCTTGTGTTGAGATAAAACCAACCATCCTATCACCGTCACCATCCAAACCGTTACCATCCGTCCCCTTTTACTACCTTGCTATATCCAGCCTCTTATTTCCTTTCCCTGGTACTACACAAGCCCACAAACTGTTTGAAGCAACTAACTCATCATTCAGCTCTCTCTCTCTCTCTGGGTATTTCATGCAATGAGTTGGACCCATAATAACTTGCCTGTCTGGCCGCTTGTGCTTGATGTGAAGTTGCTCCGGGTTGGCCAAATTCCATTCTACTGTATGGATGTACCATTCTTTTTAAGCATCTGTTTAACATAGATGCTCTTGAGTTTCTTCCATTTGGGGCAGATATTGATGATGCTGTTTACTCTTGTTTCTAGAAAGGTATCACTTGATCACCATCACTGTTAAACAGCATTGAAGCATCCCATCAAAAAAAACCACAACTATTATGTATCTACACCCAGCCTTTGATAAAACCACCAAATGTTTCCCTATGTCACATTTCCATGACCGTTTGGTCAACACTTGGCATTCTTTACAGATTTCTACTCTCTTCCCATCCCTCCGTGTGTCTAACTTAGTGCAAGGAGACACTGTATCCATGAGGTCAGCTTTGAGATAAGTTTTCAAATCAAAGTGTTTATGCTTTGAGTTTTTATTTATTTATTTTTGCTTGTTGTTTAAAAGTCTTATTTAGATTCAGTTATTGTTTTGGGGTGTGTGTGTGTATGTGTGTGTGTGTGTGTGTGTGTGTGTGAAAGTCCCTAGGGAGGCCAGAAGAAGGTTTCATATGCTGTGGAACTAGAGTTGCAGGCATTTGTGAGGTAAGAATTCCTTAATAAAACGCCTATGCTCTCTTTGTGTTCTTTGTAGCAGTGAGTGTGACTTCGTAAGCTCGCCCTATCTGCTGTAGGAGAGCCTGCCCCTGCCTCCAGTGTTACTGGAGTGAGTGTGCCCATCTCATTGTCTACATTCACCAGTAGAGAACCCATTTCACTGTGACACACACGCACACGCAAGCTGCTCACCTGCCACGGAGGGGGTACGGAGTGAGAAGCTCTGCTGTGAGCTGCATGTCTTATCTCATCTCTACAAGGAAATCTGTGAGACTAAATTAAACTGAAAGTAGCAAGTCATTACAAGAAGATATTGAACTTTGATTAAAAAAAAACACGAAGTGGTTCATTGGAAACGAAAGATAGTTTCAGTTTATTAGTAAAAGCATTGGGGGGAGCGTGTGGATACTGACTGGGCTAGGTGGGATGATCTTAAGTGCTAGGCTAACATTTACTAAATGTGGAAAGTCAAGCATGGAGCGTCAACTTTTATGTTGACTGTGGGTAGCTAATTATCTTATTAATCCTATTATGGTCTAATTATCTCTTCCACTTAACTATCCCAGTAACATCTCTTTGTAACAGCTTTATTGAAATATAATTTGCATACAATAAAATCCACCCTTTTAGAGGGTACAGTTCAATGGCTGTTTAGCATGTTCAAGGGGTTGTGCACCTGTCACTGTTTGGGAAGGGGCATCTGCTACTGTTAGTAGCAACAGAACCCTACCCCTTGTCATTAAAACACACACACAGAGAGAGGAGGGAGAGGGGGAGAGAGAAAGGGAAAGGGAAAGGGAAAGGGAGAGGGAGAGGGAAAGGGAGGGAGAGAGGGAGGGAGGGAGAGAGAGAGAGAGAGAGAGAGAGAGAGAGAGAGAGAGAGATTGATTCCAGCCAAGCACCAGGTAGAAATCCTTTGGTCACACAGAGGAAAAAGAACAGTGTCAGATTCCCTGGTGGACACTGGTCCCTGAGACCAGAATTTCTCTCCTAGCAACCAATAATTAAAATACACACACCACTCCTCCAAACCCCAAACTCTCCTGGCAAGGCACGCGATGCTGGGATTGGCTACTGGAATGAGTACCACCTGTAGTGATGAGCCCACTTTTCTATTATATCCGAGAACCCATTGGCTTGTTCATGATCCAGAAAGTTCACATCTCATTTCCTTCCGAGCGTTCCATCTTTTTTCAGCTCCTCCGTATTCATAGTTGCTGGACTCAGCCTGAGTTCGTTTTCATATGTGGTGTGTGGCACAAGTCCAGCTTCATTATTTTGCGTGTGAATCGTTACCCAGGGGCATTTGTTGGAAAACCTACACGCTTTCCTATTAAGTGGTCTTTAGAACTTTCGAAAAGTCAATTAACCCGAAGTGTGAGGGTTTGATCTCTTGATTTCGGTTTCTACTCAGCTGATTGGTGTTTAGCCCCATGCCAGGACCACGCTCGTTTAAACAATTAATAGAGTGAGGAGACGAGGAGACGGCCCATGGAATGGGGAGAAATAATGTTTGTTAACTGCTTGTGTGACAAAAGACTGTTATCTGGATTATGCAAAGAACTAAAAAAATAAATAAATGTTTATTTTTTTAAAGGGAAAAAACCCAAACAACCCAATCAATACACGATATGAACAGACAATTCATTAACAAGTGAACATTAAAAAATAAAATACAAATGACCAATAAACATGAAAACTTTCAAAGCAGCTAGTCATCAGAGAAATGCAAACTAAACTCCATTGAGATTCCATCTTACCTTAATCAGAATGAGTGGCATCCAGAAAACAAATAATAAACGCCAGCTAGGATGGAGAAAGAGGAGACCCATTACATATACACTGTTGCTGGAAATATAAACTAATCTAGCCACTATGAAAATCAGGATACATGTTACATTAAAAACTAAAAATAGAATTACCGTATGACTGGGCTATAGCATTCCTGGGTCTACACGGGATAGATTCTTAGTTGACAAACATGGGAGGAATAACAGGCATCACTGACAAGGTGGTGGCCACTTCCCCATAAATATCGGTGAATAGCAGCTAGTGGGGCCTCGCAGCCATGGAGGCAACTTCTGTATGAGGGCCAAACTGAAGCCTGCCTAAGAGCCTAGAGATTGTTGACGCAGACAATGACAGCCAATTGGGACCAATGGGACTCCAGCAGAGGGTATGAAGGGTGCTCCCGAGAATGAACAAACACATTTGCTTCTGCATTCTCATCTGCTCCAGAAGTCTGAGTCCTTGACTCTCACCCTCTCACCCACTGCCCCTAAGGAGGATGCCAAACAGGACGGAGGACTCAGGCAACAGACATATTGGAACACTTGAGAATCAATGTTTACTGCAGCGGTTGACACAACAGCTAAGGTACAGAACCAACCTAGGTGTCCGTCAACAGAAGAGTGGGTAAAGGAGACGTGATGCATATCGTGATGGAAAACTTTCAGCTGCGAACGCTGAAGCTTTGTCATTTTCAGGAAAATGGGTACACGATCTGATAATCATACTGAGTGAAGTTAATCTGACTTGGAAAGACAGACATAGACGTTCTCTCTCATTTGTGGCTAAAAGACTTTGTATAAACTCATAAAATCTTGTGTGTATATAAACATCACCTCCTGCCCCTCGCCAAGACTCAGGGGACATTGCGGAAGAGGAGGCAGGAGAGTGTAAAAATTCATGTCTAGAGTACTCATGTACAGATCAAGCCAGTCACCATTCCCAGAGAGATATGGGGGGGGGGGGGGGATTATGGACCTACCCCCTTACCAAGGAGCTATTTGCAATTGATAAGTGCTGGGGGAGAGAGAATTTATTTCTCCCCATGCACCAACAATTGACCCCTCAGCCATGCACACCTAGGACTGGATTTAGTAAGTTATTTTAAAAAAGAGAGAGAGAGAGAACTTCATGATCAGAGGGGGATGTATAAGGTAGGGGTCTGTGGAAGGACCAGGAGGGAGGCCATGTGGAACAACTATCACAGTTTGTTGTCTACACACATAAAATTCTCAAGAATAAAGAAAACAATAATATAAAATGAAAGTAAGTTATACGTCCAATCCATAATTTAAAAATGATTGGAAAAGTCTTGCAACTTTGTTCTCTTGAATTTTGATTTTATAATTACCCAGCCCATTTCCATATGTAATTCAACTGTGGTTTTGAGAAGGGCCAAGTTAAAATTTCATATCAACCTCAAGACTGTAATCATGGTCACACGATGGCACCTTTCATCCCACTGACATGGAATTTCTTTTCATGCTATCAGACTACTTTCAACAGTATTGTTAGTTTGAGGAGTGTAAGTTTGTATTTTCCTTCTTAAAGTCTATTATGGTTGTTGTTGTTATTGTTGTTGTTATTATTATTATTAGGTTATTTTGAAACAGGGTTTCTCTGAGTAGCCCTGGCTACCCTGGAACTCACTCTGTAGACTAGGATGGGCTCCAACTCAGAGATCCACCTGCCTCTGCCTCTTGAGTGCTAGGATTAAAGGAGTGCACCACCATTGCCTGGCTTCACTATTATTTTTAATTTTAAAATATTTTTAAATTTATATTTTATGTGGATGGGTGTTTTGCCTGCGTGCATGTTTACGTAGCGCACATCAGCTCCCATTGAGGTCAGAAGAGGCCATCAAATCCCCCCCCCCGGAACTAGAGTTACAAATAGTACTGAGCCACCATGTAGGTGCTGGAACTTGAACCTGAGATTCCCTTAAGAAGAGCCAGTGCTCTTAATCACTGAGCTATCTCTCCACCCCCTCCCCTCCTCAGTACTATTGAACTTGAATTTATTTTGATTTTTCTCAGTTTGTTCAGCATTTTGTCTATAAATTTGATTTTTATTCATGCCCTTGTATCTCAAAGCTTTGCTGAACTTGTTGACCTTTAAAACAGTTTTCCATTTTACACTCCTTAAAAATCCCTATGTACAAGATTCCAATATCTGTGCTCATACACTATACTCGGCTATCCTTTCTCTCCAATCTTTATGTCTCTTGTTTCATTTTCTTTAACATTTGCCTGAGCTACAAAGTTGCATTCTTTCTGTATCATTCAAGTAACTTTTTCACGACAGAAGTCTGCTCTTCCATGCTGATTTTTCTCAAGTCTCTTATTCTTTGTGTTGCCACTGTAAATAGAATGGTTTGCTTAATTTAATGTTTCCCATTGTTTATCCTCCCTATAGAAGCACAATGTGCTATTGTGCACTGTTCTCCCACACACTTGCCAACGTCTTAGAGTCTTTTGCTAGTTCAAAAAGGGCCTTAAAGCCAGTTCTTGGCATTTTCTAAGTAGAAGCCCCTGCCATCTGCAAATCGCATAGCTTTGCTTCATCCCTTCAATCTGAACACACTCCTTTGTGCTTCCCATTCTCATTCTAACCACCTAAGCAGAACTCTCCACTGCGGTGCTGAAACATCAATGCAGAAGCATGGACATCTGTGTCTTTCATGGATCTGGGAGGGGATGATGCTCTGCTCCTCACCACTACCTCTGACAGAGTTGTTCAGAATGTTTGTCGATGGCATTTTCAGGATGCACAAATTCTCTCCCATTGAGATATTGTGAAATGGAGTTTAATTTTACTTTTTTTTTTTCTGTGCCTTTGGAGATGACAGAGTGGCCTTTGATTTTTTTTTTTAATTTTGTTGATACAGTGTGCTGTGTTTGTTGATTTTCAGATGATTTAATAAAATTTTTAATGCGCGCGCGCGCACACACACACACACACACACACACACACACACACACACCTTGTGAATGCAGTACACATGGAGACCAGGAGAGGGCATCATGTCTCCCTGGAGCTGGAGTTCAGGGTAGTGAGTCCTCCAAATCTGAGTGGCAGAAACTGAACTCAGGTTCTCTAGGAGAGTAGCAAGCACTTTTAGCTGCTGAGTCATTTCTCTAGCTTCTACACAATTTTAATTGCTCAGATAAGTCCCATCTCTGCGTGTTCCTTTCTTACGTTAATAGTGAGATGTTTTTGTGTCTGTAGTGATAAGAGTTTTGCTTTATAGTTTTCTACTGGGGACTCTACTTGGCTGTGATCTCAAAATAACACCAGCTTCACACCATGAATTGAGAAGTGTCCCTGCCTCTGATAATTTTGAAAATTTCTAAAAACGTAATTCATTTATTCTTTTACAATTTCACACATGTACATAATGTTCTTTAATAGTGTGGGGGAAAGAAACTCACTTTCCTTGGTTGTATAAATTATGGTAAGTTGTCTTTGCTCAAGCAAACAGCCCGTCACCCACCCACATTTCTGTAGTCAAGTGCAATTAGGTGCAATGAGTTACAAAACCAGAAAGAAAAGATATAGAGGCTTTATGAAAAGTTAGTATTAATTCTTCTGAAATATTTGGTAGAATTTAATAGAAAAGCTACTTATGCTTAGGGCTTTAGTTCATAGAGAATGTTCATGTGTATAATTTAAGGTATTTAAAGAATAATTACCCTCTTCCAAACTTGTCTGCTATTAAGCTCTGGTAAGTTGCCCGATACCAGGGCTAAGTCAATCTCTGCTTTTTACAATGTTGTTCTTAGCCGAGATGCCCTGACAACTCTGACAAAGACAGTCTGTTCTTCTCATCCCACTGGGCTCCTGTATCAAGTTCTGTGTGCCCTCTTGTCTCTTATACTTGGGCTTGCTATTACATACATGAAAAGTCAACTTTTTACCAAGGGAAAAGTTCATGTTCTGAGATTGAGAGAAACCCTGACTGGTCCCTCTAGACTTGATCATCACTGACCGGATGTGGAACATCACATGGCTGCTCTCTGTCCACTGCTCATCCACTTCGTCTGCAGCAGGCAGCGTCCCTGGTGTGTGGTCTTTGTTAGCAAGGTTTGCCTGAGCAGTTTGTGAGAAACTTAGAGACAGTTTTTGTTTATACCCTTGAACACACTGGCTGAAATCTCAAACCCTTCTCTTGCCCTGTGCCAAGTGTCACGTGACCCAATTCCATCTTCCAATCACACTCGAAGTCTGATGATGATGCATGACTTCTTTCATATTGAGTAACCTCCCCCCATACCCCTCTACTGTTTTATTCCATAAATATCCCTAAACCCTTTTCTTATCTGCCCCTTCCATTTCTCTCTCTAGGTTGGAGCCTTGATCTTCTGTGCCCAGGACCAGTCTACTCTTCTAACATAAACATCCCCAAAATATCCTACATTGGAGACAAGCAGTTTCATGGTGCCTCTGTGCTCAGGTTCTGGCAAAATTTGTCATTCAGTGACTCATTCTGTGACAAAGAAAACAGCCCTGGCTGAGGAACACTTCTGCTGTTCCATTTTGAATTCATATTTGTGGGTGAAACAGGAAGCAATCCCAGTGTGTTGTGGGTCCCTGTCCCGGAGGGTTTCCCACAAAGATCTTCGGCCTGGCCGGGTGCTTGGCTGGGTGCCTGGCCGGGTGCCTGGCCGGGTGCAGGGATCCAGGCCAAGGGGATAGAGTGCGAGCAGGGAGGGGGAATTGCCTCAGCTGCTGCCTCTGCCCGTGTCTGCTGCTCAGTTGCTCTCAGGTGCTGCACTTGTCTCTCTGCACTGAGCCTGTTCAGGCTGGGCTGGGCCGGTGAGAAGCTGGCTAGCTAGCAAGGAAGGGAGGGTCCTGAAGGCGCTTCAGGAGAACAGATCTCTTCCCAAGTGTTACAGCTCTTGTGACAGAAACTCTCAGACAACAGGATGATTCTTCTCCCAAATAAAGCCCTTACATACAGTTCTGAGGTGGGTCAGGGTCTGGCATATAACGCCTAATGGCTTGGTCTGAGCGCTTGGAAATACCTCATCTACATGTGGGAGAGCCTGAGGCACTGTTCGTGACTGATGGCCATAGACTTCTCTGTGGGAGGGGCTGTGGAGGGCTGAAGCTAAGTGAAAGGAACCAGGGGCCCAGGAGCAAAGCTGTCCCATCCCATTAGGGACCAGGATTCGAGGCGGCCAGGCGCACAGCTGCCTCTCACATCCCACTGCCCCACAGTATGTAAAATGCCTGACCGTGACTGGCTCAAACATAGATGATGATCAAACACGGCAGTTTCAGGTTCTTGATTCTCCTTAGCAACAGTTGCCCAGCTCCTGTCCCACCCCTTCTAGAAGGACCACAGGGTGTTTTCTGCTTCCACTGGTTCCAGGTGCTTACTATATGCTTGCTCTGGCATCCGGGAACTCTGAGCATGAGCCATTTCACAACAGTGTTCTTTAGTAGGTGACGATTCCAATCTTTGTATAGGGGAGGAGAACTCCCATTTAAACTTCTTTAAAAAAAAAAAAAGAGAGACATTTTCAAACGAGCTTGCAAACTAGTGGGGACAAAGAAAGCTTCATCCTTATTGAGCTGTGGTTAGCCCGCCCTCTACCTTTCCTTTCTTACACCTCCTCACCTCCACCTCCATTTAAACTTTTATCTTCCAGGATCCTCTCCCAGTTCTTTCATATCTCATAGGTCCCGCTATCCCCTCTAGTTATATTGTTTTCCTTGGACTGCAAGATGGCAGGTACCTGAGTGGCTTCTTTATGCACACTCCAGTATGCTTAGCCAGGCCTTCCTCTATTTCACGTGAGCCCCTCCTCCTGCAGAGATGGAGACCCAGAGCCTGCATGACAACCCAGGCCAAGGCAGATGCCTGACCAGGTTCTTGAGGAAAACACAGCAGGCTGCTGTGCTTTGTTTACATGACAGAGGTATTTGTTACTTTAGAAGAAAGTAAAAGGACTTAGCTAGTCTGCTTCCTTGAGGACACATCCTAGAGGGGCCACTGAACTCAGAGCAGCAGGTAGGAACAGTCACCCACTGCCCTATGTCCCAGAGCCACAACTGGAAGCAGGGGGCACTCAGGACCCACCAGGCACCAAAACCCCGC
Organism: Arvicanthis niloticus; assembly: GCF_011762505.2. NCBI lineage: Eukaryota > Metazoa > Chordata > Mammalia > Rodentia > Muridae > Arvicanthis > Arvicanthis niloticus. Next base: position 16,904,647 of record NC_133432.1, on the reverse strand, counting down.
CCCTGCAGAATACCACTCCCCTTCCATTACTGTCACCTGGTCCTTGTGGCTGGGGCAGACACCTAGCTGGTCTGCTGCTGTGAAGACACCTTATCCCGAGACATCCTAGAGGAGCCACTGAACTCAGAGCAGCAGAAACCATATCCTGAGACATCCTAGAGGAGCCACTGCACTCAGAGCAGCTAGAGCTCAGGATCACAGAGACATCTGGACCCTGAGGAGTTCTGACACAAGCAAGATAACTGGAAAGGCAGGCTCCATTCAGAGACAGTGAGTGCAGGTAGCACCAGAGTTAACCAGATGACAAAAGGCAAGCACAAGAACGTAAGCAACAGAAACCAAAGTTACTTAGCATCATCAGAACCCAGTTCTCCCACAATAGCAAGCCCTGAACACCCCATCACACCAGAAAAGCAGGATTAAAATCACTTCTCATGATGATGATAGAGGACTTTAAGAAAGACATAAATAACACTCTCAAAGAATTTGAGAACACAAGTAAACAGGTAGAAGCCCTTAAAGAGAAAACACAAAAATCCCTTAAAGAATTATAAGAAAACACAGCCAAACAGGTGAAGGAATTAAACAAAACCATCCAGGATCTAAAAAAGGAAGAAGAAACAATAAAGAAATCTCAAAGGGAGATAGAAAACCTAGGAAAGAGATCAGGAGTCATAGATGCAAGCATCACCAACAGAATACAAGAGATAGAAGAGAGAATCTCATGTGCAGAAGATACCATGGAAAACATTGACACAACTGTCAAAGAAAATGTGAAATGCAAAATCTCCTAACCCAAAACATCCAGAAAATCCAGGGACACAATGAGAAAGCCAAACCTAAGGATAATAGGTATAGATGAGGGTGAAAATTCCTAACTTAAAGGGCCAGTAAATATCTTCAACAAAATTATAGAGGGAAACTTCCCTAACCTAAAGAAAGAGATGTCCATAAATATACAAGAAGCCTACAGAACTCCAAATAGTTTAGACCAGAAAAGAAATACTTCCCACCACATAATAGGCAAAACATCAAATGTACAAAACAAAGAAAAAATACTGAAAGCAGTAAGGGAAAAAGGCAAAGTAACATATAAAGGCAGACCTATAAGAATTACACCAGATTTCTCACCAGAGACTATAAAAGCCAGAAGATCCTGGACTGATATCATACAGACATTAAGAGAACACAAATGCCAGCCAAGACTACTATACCCGGCAACACTCTCAATTACCATAGATGGAGAAACCAAGATATTCCATGACAAATCCAAATTTACACAATATCTTCCCACAAATCCAGCACTTCAAAGGATAATTGGTGGAAAACTCCAACACAAGGAGGGAAACTACAACCTAGAAAAAGCAAGAAAGTAATCTTCCAACAAGCCCAAAAGAAGATAGTTACACAAACATAATTCCACCTCTAATAACAAAAATAACAGGAAGCAACAATCATTTTTCCTTAATATCTCTTAATATCAATGGACTCAATTCTCCAATAAAAAGACATAGACTATCAGACTGGATACACAAACAGGACCAAGAATTTTGCTGCATACAGGAAACGCACCTCTGTGAAAAAGACAGACACTACCTCGGAGTAAAAGGATGGAAAACAATCTTCCAAGCAAATGGTCCCAAGAAACAAGCTGGAGTAGCAAATCTAATATCAAATAAAATCAATTTTCAACCAAAAGTAATCAAAAAAGATAAGAAAAGACACTTCATACTCATCAAAAATACAACATCCCTTCATGTTAAAAGTCTTGGAAAGATCACCAATTCAAGGCCCATACCTAAACATAGTAAAAGCAATATACAGCAAGCCAGTAGCCAACACCAAACTAAATGGAGAGAAACTTGAAGCAATCCCACTAAGATCAGGGACTAGACAAGGCTGCCCACTCTCACCCTACCTATTCAATATAGTACTGGAAGTCCTAGCCAAAGCAATTAGACAACAAAAGGAAGTCAAAGGGATACAAATAGGAAAGGAAAAAGTCAGAATTTCACTATTTGCAGATGATATGATAGTATACTTAAGTGCCCCTAAAACTTCCACCAGAGAATTCCTAAACCTGATAAACAACTTCAGCAAAGTGGCTGGATATAAAATCAACTCAAACAAATATGTAGCCTTACTCTACTCAAAGGATAAACAGGCTGAGAAAGAAGTTAGGGAAATGACACCCTTCACAATAGTCACAAATAATATAAAATATCTTGGAGTGAATCTAACCAAGCAAGTGAAATTTCTGTATAACAAGAACTTCAAGTCTCTGAAGAAAGAAATTGAAGATCTCAGAAGATGGAAAGATCTCCTATGCTTGTGGATTGGCAGGATTAATTTAGTAAAAAGGGCCATCTTGCCAAAAGCAACCTACAGATTCAATGCAATCCCCATCAAAATTCCAAATCAATTCTTCATAGAGATAGAAAGAGCAATTTGCAAATTCATTTGGAATAACAAAAAACCCAGGATAGAGAGAACTATTCTCAACAATAAAAGAACTTCTCTGGGAATCACCATCCCTGACCTCAAACTGTACTACAGAGCAGTAGTGATAAAAAAAACTGCATGGTATTGGTACAGAGACAGGCAGGAAGATCAGTGGAATAGAACTGAAGATCCAGAAATGAACCCACACACCTATGGTCACTTGATCTTTGACAAAGGAGCTAAAACCATCCAGTGGAAAAAGGACAGCATTTTCAACAAGTGGTGCTGGTTCAACTGGAGGTCAACATATAGAAAAATGCAAATCAATTCATTCTTATCCCCTTGTACAAAGCTCAAGTCCAAGTGGATAAAGGACCTTCTCATAAAACCAGATACACTGAAACTAATAGTGGGGAAGACCCTGGAATACCTAGGCACAAGGGAAAAGTCACTGAACAGAACACCAATGGCTTATGCTCTAAGATCAAGAATTGACAAATGGGACCTCATAAAATTGCAAAGCTTCTGTAAGGCAAAGGACACTGTCAATAGGACAAAACGGCAACCAACAGATTGGGAAAAGATCATTTCCAATCCTACATCTGATAGAGGGCTAATATCTAATATATACAAAGAACTCAAGAAATTAGACTCCAGACAACCAAATAACCCTATTAAAAATGGGGTACAGAGCTAAACAAAGGATTCTCAACTGAGGAAACTTGAATGGCAGAGAAGCACGTTAAGAAATGCTCAATATCCTTAGTCATAAGAGAAATGCAAATCAAAACAATCCTGAGATACCACCTCACACCAGTCAGAATGGCTAAGATCAAAAACTCAGGTGATAGTAGATGCTGACGAGGATGTGGAGAAAGAGGAACACTCCTCCATTGTTGGTGGGATTGTAAGATGGTACAACCACTCTGGAAATCAGACTGGTGGTTCCTCAGAAAATTGGACATTGCATTACCTGAGGACCCAGATATACTACTCCTGGGCATATACCCAGAAGATGCTCTAACATATAACAAGGACATATGCTCCACTATGTTCATAGCAGCCTTATTTATAATAGCCAGAAGCTGACAAGAACCCAGATGTCCTTCAACAGAGGAATGAATACCAAAAAAATGTAGTACATTTACACAATGGAGTATTACTCAGCTATTAAAAATAATGAATTCAAGAAATTCTTGGGTAAATGGATGGAACTAGAAAATATCATCCTGAGTGAGGTAACCCACTCACAAAAGAACTCACATAGTATTTACTCACTGATAAGTGGATATTAGCCCAAAAGCTTGAAATAGCCGAGATTCAACTCACAGACCACATGAAGCTCATGAAGAAGGAAGACCAAGTGTGGATGCCTCAGTCCTACTTAGAAAGAGTAACAAAATACTCAAGGGAGCAAATATGGAGACAAAGTGTGGGACAGAAACTGAAGGAGGGGCCATCTGGAGACCATTTCACCTGGGTATCCATCCCATGTGCAGTCATCAAAGGTAGATGCTAATGTGGATGTCAGGAAGTGCATGCTGACAGGAACCTGATATAGCTGTCTCCTTAGAGGTCTGCCAGAGTCTGACATATTCAGAGGCAGATGCTCACAGCTAACCATTGATCTGATCAAGGGGTTCCCAAATAGAGAGAAGACTGAAGGAGCTGAAAGGGTTTGTGGCCCCATGAGGAGAGCAACAATACCAACCAACCAGAGCTCCCCAGGTCTAAACCACCAGCCTGAGAGCACATATGGAGGGACCCATGACTCCATCTATATATGTAGGGTGAATGGCCTTGTTGGGTATAGGTGGGAGAGTAGATCCTTGGTCCCATGAAGGCTGAAAACCGAGGGGGGGGAATTTGAGGGTGGGGAGGTGGGAGTAGGGTGTAGGTGGGGGCACATCCTCATAGAAGCATGAGGAGGGGGGATGGGATAGGAGGTTCCTGGATGGTGGTGGGGAATGGGGTAAGGGGATAAGATCTGAAATGTAAATAAAATATCCAATTAAAAAGAGAAGGACGTAAAAAGATGTGGAAATTAAACTCCTGGCCCATGTACCACAAAGAGGATGGTGCTTATTGTTTCCCTTTGGTGATAAATCAATTCTGAATGCAGTACAGGATAGGTTTTTAATTATTTTATGAAGTTCATATGTTAGTACTGTATTCACATCATTTCCATCCTTCGCTTTCCCATCTCCAGGTCCTCTTATGCCCCCTTTCCTTAAATTCATGATGTCCTCTATAATTATAATTCACACACACACACACACACACACACAGAGGCATGCATGGACACACACACACACTTACTGAGTCCATTAGTGTTGCTCACATGCACACATGTTTAAGGCTGACCACTCTTTAAGACAGGACAGGGAATCTGTACCCATGAAATCTCAATAATATAGTCACTTAAGCAAGACCTATTGACATCCCAATTTGAATGGGAGATATCTCATAATCTTCATATGTAGATGAAGAGCTACAGGCAACCAATGACTGATGAGGGGAGAAGAACTGGTTTTTCTCCAGGGATAAGCCTCCTGACAGGTTATTTAATCCTAAAGATTCAGTTTAGGGGTGGCAGGAGAGGAAAAGGGGGGAGGGAAGGGGGATGGAAAGAGGGATGGGAAGGGGGAAAGGAAGAGGAAGGGGAAGGGGGAGGGGAAGGGGGAGGGGATGGGTTATTGCTTCTTTGTTCTTTGGGAAGCAGCATTCCCCAAAGCTCATAGGAAACCAGAAGTCTCAGTCTCAAGATGCCTCCCTCTGGGGGACAAGAGAGTGAGGGGGCGGGGAGGTGTCCTATCCCTTTATTTTCTCAAAGGGTCTTGCTGTCTCTTCCAAGACTTGGACCAGTTATTAAATGTTCTGCCTACATATTACTGTAGCAGAGTGATTTCCTTTGGCTGTGACATTACTACCAGCCCAGCCACCATGCAACAGAGACTTCCGTGGTGACATACAGTTAAACTTGGCCCCACGGCCATGGCAAAAAGTAACCAGAGCCCCACAGCAATAATGAGATGGATAGTTATGGAGATGACCCTCCTAGGAGAGGGGGAGGGATATGGTCAGACCCTCCCCCGATATTTCAGGCACTGCTCTCTACCCACCCACTGGCTATGTGTGGTCTTGGGATTGCTTACCTGCACAGATGGTAGAGGTTGAGACAGAAAGTATTAAACCGGGTAGCTGCTATGAGATTGTCAACCATACTGGGGAGGGACTTGGGTGAAAGAAATTCCTTGGAGTGGCTTAAATTCCTACAGTTAACCCTTCACTCATGTTCCTGTGGTTAACCCTTCATGTTCCTGAACATGACCTCAGTAAGGTAACCAAGCTAGACTTGGATAGATACATCCTTTGGTGTGGCTGCACTGTGTCTAGGAGAGGGAGATGTTTCTATTCCCCAGAAAAAAAAAAGTCCCATAGCAGTGCCAACATAGATGGCACTAATCAGAGCATGTGGCCTTCAACAAGCCTGGCTAAGGGTATTATGCAAACAGTTTGGAATGCAAATGGAACTAACACACAGAAAATAGTCAGAATGTGCCTTATGAGGGTCTATTTCTTCACTCTAATTAAACATAAAGAAGAAACACAGCGCGCGCGCACGCGCGCGCACACACACACACACACACACACACACACACACACACATTTAATTGTTGCCTGACCTGACATGTTTCTGTAAAATTACCTCATGGTTGAAAAGTATTCAAGTATGGGCCAGAATATACCAGTTTTCTTGTGCTTTTTAAAAACCATGTTTTGCCTCCAGTGTCTGAAAATAGCAGATATTTGTGATGTGAAGCTTTTGTTTCTTAAGAGTTGGATTTGAGTTTTGTAAAATTGTCATGGGTCAAGCACAGATTTTCTTCTCTTCTTGACATGTTAATTTGTTAAAGCAGGGAACAAAGGACACTGATTTACAATTTAGAGGCATTAGGAAAAAGCTGTCAATTATGGAGTCCTGCTCACTACTCACAGCAAGCTCTAAAACCCAGCCTTAACCCCTTCTACGCTGGCTGCTAGAGTTTCTGATCTCACGACACTAATAACCACCTAGAAGGGCTCAGACTTCAAATTCCTTGTGAAGAAGAAACCTAAGTTGCTATTCCATAATGAGGAGAAATGTGTCTAATGTGTCCTGAAAATCTCCCAGGGCCAAGCTGCAAGGAGAGCTCATAAGAACACAATTTTTCCACTGTTCTCGTCTTATTTTAAAACCATGGGTGTTCCTTCTCTTTGTTCTCTACAGTCTGGAGAGTTTGAGTATATAGCGAGGAAGTGGTAAAATAATAAATAAATCGTGTGTAGCAGAAAGACAGAAGCAGCAGATACATAACAAAGCATCATCAAATTGGTGCTCACAGCATCCGTCAGCAGAGATGGGAGTATCCTAATTGACAGGAAAACAGAAGGCAGGAACGTCAAACTGGGGGCTTAAAAACATCCAGCAGAATCCCAGGGAAGCTGATTAAAGCCTCTAAATTGAGACCATCCTGGGTAAGCAGGTGTGTCCACTCACTCCTCTATCCTCTCTGTGGACCATTTTCCCAGGGCCATGACTTCAGCTTCTTGTTCCCACCACATACACTTTGTATATTATGGAACAAACAGTAATAGCATCTGTTGGGAATGGTTGACCTTCTTGCTGTTCTCAAGGATACAATTTTCACTGTTGGACTCTGTGCTGTTCATTCTCCCTATTACAGAGCCCAGGGAGAGATGCAGCCTGCCCTCGGTCAAGGAGTCTTGGAAGACACTTGAAATAAACATGCTTTGGGTTTTGAGGGGTTGGGGGATGGCTACTAGAATCATCATCTGAGATGCTCAAGCAACACAGGACAATTTATCTGTATTTACTGCCTTTAAATAAAAGGAGCTTTACTGCCTTCTCTTTTATTCTTTTCTTTCCTATTCTTTTCTTTCTTTTTCTTTACTTGGAATTGGACATAGATACTTGGCCGGGACTAAGAAAGCACCTTACCGCTGCACCGAATAAGCTGTCTTCTGTTCAGTTCTCATGCAAAACCATCTAGCTCTTGAATAAAAATCCTGTACAATTTATACTTTTTTTGCTTATTATTTCTTCACCCAGGGATTGTAAGGAGAACCAGATCACTCTTGGTTGTGTTGCTGTTCTGTGAATTCAACAGGGGATTGTCAGTTTTCCTAGATGACAGCATTCTAGGTTATAACATTTCCTAGTCCGCCACCATGCCAAATTCATCAGCACCTCTAACTCATCAGCATCCCTAATCTACCAGCATCCTTAGTTCACAGCATGCCTAGTTCATCAGTGTCCCTACTTTATCATCCATCCTAGTCCATCATTCCTACTCCATCATCATCCCTAGTTCACACCAATTCCTGTTCATTATCATCCCCAGTTCACAGCATCCCAAGTCCATTAGTACCTCTACTTGTAAGCAGCAACCGCCGGTCCATCCTCCGACTGGACAGACTAATGTCTTTATGCATCCAGATTTTCTGAAGGCTACAAACTTCCCCCAGGTTAAATCTCTGGTTGCTATTGGGATACAGAGACCCCTAAATGTTTTCCTGAGAAAGCACAGCAGATAGGCATTTGTGATAATCAGAATCACAATCTGAACACAGTCATGTCAAAGCTTGAAGACAATGAGAAGCCCTCACTCTCACTTTTTTTTGTTGTTGTCAATCTTGTTTTGGTTTTGGTTTTGTTTGTTTTGGGGGATGTTTTTGTTTTGTTTTGTTTTTGTTTTGTTTTGTTTTTGGACAGGAGCGTGTTTTTTGGCTTAGCTGTTGAATTAAAGTTTTCAGAGCTTTTACACATAAGCAATTTTTAACTGAATCATGAAGAAAATCAAAAGAAAAGTCCACTCATATTATGGACCCCCACATAGGTAGTGAGGAGATGAGGTATAAGGGGGCAGTAATGGGAAATGAATTATGCAGGTGTTAGATGGGGCAACAGCCTTACATGTCACATTTTGAAACACAGCCAGTAACAGAGGAGGGCTCCCTGGTAATAGCAGAGAATAGGCTTAGTCACAGATGGGTGATTTTTTTTTACGTTTTTTTTCCCCCTAACGTAAAGTTCTCTAGTGAATAGTCCTCAGCCATGGCAGATAAACCTTATCGCCATCGTCTGTAGTCTCAGCCCACACCTCTGCTTCTCCAACTCTGTCACCAGTTTTATCTTTAAAAGTGTCACTTTACTGAAAGTGACTTCAGGAGTAGCAGTCGCCATGCCAGCATGCCTTCAGACAGCCCATTTCTGAGGTCTGAGATGCTAAGTGCCAGGTGAGCCAGTGCTGTGGGAAGATGCTTTCTTGGATGCTCCAACTGTACCGTTTCTCTTATAACCACCCTTGTCTAAAATTAAGTCTCGTAGACAATTTTCTTTGTAAGAAAGACGGTGAAAGGTAGTTTGTTTTTCCTTTTTCTACTAGGAACGTAGGCACTCTAAATTTAGAACACTGTTACTGAGAGAATGCAATGAATGAGTATTCCCCAGTCCATGGCTTCACAAAGACGAGAGTTTAAATTAAGGATGGGGAGGATGTTGCAGTCAGTTGAGAGTTTTGTTTGTTTGTTTGCTTATTTTTCCTATTTTTAGATGGTCTCACTATGCATCTCAGGCTGGCCTAACTTTTACTGGGGTCCTCCTACCTTGGTGTCCTGAGCTGAGTCTTATTTAGGATTCATATGTTGCCTCTGTGTGTGTGTGTGTGTGTGTGTGTGTGTGTGTGTGTGTGTGTGTGTGTGTGTGTAAGAGACAGAGAGACAAAGAGAGATAGAGAGATTCATGCATGTCTGAACCCACATGCATATTAGTATATTTGGAAATCAGAGCTCAGTCCTGGGGGTCATCCTCAGCTTCATCTGGCAAGCATGGATAAACAGCAAACTCTTGGAATTTTTTGATTCCTCCATCCCAGCACTGGGATTATAGATGTGCACCACTCTGCCTGTCTTCGTATGTGAGTTCTGAGCATCAAACTCAGATATTCGTGCTTGGGTGGCAAGCACTTCACTGACCAAACCTTCTACCCAGCCCCCAGAGTTTGTGTCTATCAATCAGTAGCATGCTAATTTTCTTTGTTTTAATTTTTTCATTTTTTTTCTCTCATATATTACATCCTGACTGAAGTTTTCCCTCCCTCCTCCACCCCTCAGGTCATCTCTCCCATCCCCAATCCTTTCCTATTAAGGCTGGATGGACAAGGCAGCCCAGCATGAGGAAAAGGGTCTGGAAGGCAGGCATCAGAGACAGTGAAAGCCCCTGCTCCCAGTGTTAGGAGTCCTGCAAGAAGACCAAACTACACAATTGTAATATGTATAAAGAGGACCTACGCCAGACCCATGCAGGTTTCCTGGTTGGCAGTTCAATCCTTATGAACCCAGATTAGTTGAGCCTGTGGTGTCCTTGTCCCCTCTGGCTCCTACTGTCCTCTCTCTCTTTCTTCTGCAGGATTTCCCCAAGCTCTGCCTAATGTTTGGCTGTGGGTCTCTGCATCTGTTTTCCTAAGTGTCTGGATGATGCTTTGCTGATAACAGTTGGGCTAGGAGCCAATCTATCTGTGAGTATAGCTGGTTCAATCCTAGATCTCTAGGCTATCCAGCATTTGGGTTCTGGCTTTTCAGGCAGCATCAAGGGTTCAATCCCTCTCATGGTATGGGTCTCAAGCTGGACCAGCCATTGGTTAGCCACTCCCACATTTTCTGTCCCACCTTTACTCCAGCACATCTTGTAGGCAGGACAAATTGTAGGTCGTAGGTTTTGTGGCTGAGATGGTGTTCCAGTCTCTCCACTGGAAGATTATAAGAGATGGCCAGTTCAGGCTCTTTATCCCCTGTTGCTAGGAGTCTTATAAGGTAATGTCAGCCTTGTAGATCCTCAGGAGTTTCCATCCATTATGTTTCTACATCATTATGAGATGCCCCTCAATTCCAGTTGTCTTTCCCAATACTCTCTCCCTCCATCCTCCCCAGGCCTGATTTCTCCTGTTCCCTCCCTCCATTCACCCATGATGGTTTTTTTTTTTTTTTTTTTTTTTGACATTTTCTTGAAAACAATGTCTTCTTTGTATCAGTAGCCACATTTGTATGCGAATTAGCTTCATAAAAATGTTTGCTTAACTTAGTTTTATGTATTGACAAAGCGCTCTGGCTAGGGTCTGGAGCTTCCCAAACGCTCATCTATTCAACATTTAATCTCCAGGAGGACACTGTTCCTTTAAGTGGAGCCTGGAGTGGTGAGAGATCGGGAGCACAAGCCTTTGAAAGGGGTTGTAAGACCCCTGACTCTTTCTCCTCTGCCTCTCTTTGTCCTAGACCGCAGATTTGGCTACGCAATGTGCATCCTCCATGATGTGCTAATTCACTGCAGGTCAAAAGCCACAGAGGGAGCAACCTATTCATGATGTGAGCCAAGACCAAACTACTCTCTTCATCAACTAACTAAGTGACTAATTAATTAATTAATTAATGCTCTCAGTTTTTTGTTACAGTGATAGGAAGCTGGCTAGCTCACAGGGAGAATGGTAAACACTGTGCACCTGGACCCTAAGCTGAGTCACCAAGCTTGCAGGACTATAGGTTATGGCATGGAAGCCTTTCTGTGTACAGAACAAGGGAGGAGCCTATTTAAGGGACGTGAGAAGTGAGGATCAGAGGTAAGGGGCACAGCCTCCACCTGCTTTGAAGGTCAACAAAGGTCAAATGCCATAAGGAACAGACCTAGGGGGCTTCGAGGTGACAGCACAACCCCTCTGCTCCTGTTTGTGCCTTTACCTCATGAGGCAGTGTCATCCCAACCCTAGTGAAGAATAACTACACTCTGTAAAGTTCCTTACTGATCTAGCTTCTTGGGGCTATGCAGAGCAGTTTTCAATCTCAGCTCTAGTGATGTGTGGCCAGTTTATGGCTTTGCAGTAGCACTCAGCCCTGATATTGTGGGTGCTCAGCAACCTTGCCTTCTATCTACTGAATGTCAGGAATATTTCACAGTTTTGACAATCAAACACATCTCCATACATCTTCAAGTGTCCCAAAGGTCCTGATGAAAAAAACCAAAGGGCAATGTTTCATTGTTAGAATAAATTCTGGTTATTTAATAACTCACTTTGGTTACGTTTCAGTGACTGGATTCTTGAGTGACACAGAAGATAGCTAAAATTCAACAAGATGACTCAATAATACAAAATTCCCACTGAGGACGTCTAAAAATGTCAAGTCCAGGTATGATGTCTCTTTACTAAGTATGAAGTGTGGGAAAATGTGAATCAAATGGATTCTCCATTTGATGCATCCATGATTAAAGGAAATTGACATGGAAATAATTTATCCCTCTAAAAGACATAAGGTGTGTCTCTGTCTCTGTGTGTATACATATACATACATATGTGCATATACATACATATGCATACATACATATTCACATACATACACTCTCTGCTTGATGCACCCATGATTGAAGGAAGATTGACATGTAAATAATTCATCCCTCCAAAAGACATAAGGTGTGTCAGTGTGTATATATATGCATACATATGTACATATACATACATACATACACACATACATATACATACATTCTCCACTTGATGCATCCAGAATTGAAGGAGGATTGACATGAAAATAATTCATTCCCCCCCGAAAATTTAAGTTGTATGTGTGTGTGTCTGTGTGTGTGCATGTATACACATATTCACATACATACATACATACATACATACAAACATACATACATACATACAGGACAGAGTTGGAGATCAAACATCCTATTCTACCATTATCCACCTTATCCCTTTAAGACAGGTTCTGTCCCTAAACCTGAAATTGGGTTAGCAGTCAGCAAACCCCAGAGGTCCTCACTGTCTCTGCCCTACAGCACTGGGTTACAAATGGTATAGGACAACACCTGGTCTTTTTTTTTTTTTTTTTTTAATGTGATGCTGGAGATAGGAACTCAGTCCTCACATCTGATGAGAAAGCATTCCTATCTGCTGAGTTGTCTCCTCAACCATTAAGGTCAGCTTTGACTCTGCTGAGTAGCAAAGGGACATATTCTTTTATATGGCAACAAGTGATGTTATTTTGTGATAGATAGTTAGATAGACAGATGGATGGATGGACAGACAGATGAATGGATGGGCAGACAGAATAGAAGTTAGAGTCTTACATTTATCAAAGCCTTGACTTGGAAGGCCAGGTCATTGGTCACTCTGTTTTCAAGATTTCTAAATTCTTCTTATTCATGACCATTCTAATATAAAATGTCATCACCAAGAAGGCAAAATACTCATATGCTATGACCTCATAGCCACCAGACATTATCATACTGTAGCTTTAGGAGGATAAAAAAAAAAAAACTAAAACAGTTAAATTCCAAAGCCTGGTGGCACACACCTGACATCTAACTACTTGGGAAGCTGAAGCAAGAGGGTCACAAGTTCAAGACCAGGCTGAGCTTGATTAACAATTTAGTGCGACCCAGTCTCAGATAGATAGGTAGATAGGTAGGTAGGTAGGTAGATAGATAGATAGATAGATAGATAGATAGATAGATAGATAGGCAGACAGACAGACAGGAGGACAGGAGTGGCTGAAGAGTGGGCCAGCCATTAAAAAAATCTTGACTGCTTTTGCAGAGGACCTGAGTTTGATTTCCAGAACCTATGATGGGTTGCTTAAAATGATCAGTAACTCCAGCTTCAGGGTATCTGACACCCCCTTCTGGACTCTGCAGGTACTTCACGCATGTGTATAATGTCAATCCCCTCCTACTGACACACACACACACACACACACACACACGTTTAAATAAATAAATAAATAAATAAATAAATAAATACAAGGGGGAAAAAGTAAAAAAATAAAAGAAAAACTGAAAGTGAGGGCAAGGCCCACAGCTTCAGGTAGAATGGCTGACACTTTACTTCTGTTCACACAAAAGCCAAACTTGATTTCCCTTCCATTATTACGAAACAGATATCCACAACTCCAGTTATAGAGTTACAAAGGGGACACAGAGGGAGTAGCAAGTGGCAGATTGCAGACCCCATTTGCAAATATCAAGTTAAACTCAGTGAGAGCACAGAACCCACAGGTCAGCAAGGGAATCTGACACTGAGTCCAATCCAGAAAGTTGTACTGACGTATAGGCGTTTACTTCTCACTTCTCCCTTAGCATCCCCGTGCTCCCTAAACTAGTAAGTCAGTGCTCAGGTTTAAATAGTTCACAGAGCTGACATGTTAGTGGGGGATCAAAACACATCTACCATCTCATCTCTCTCAAGCCTTGCTGCTCACTATGCCTCATGATCAATTAAGCAAGTTCAATCTTGCAGATCCAGACCGGAAGTACATGGGCTGAATAGACCAGTCATCCATCCCGTGCTTGCAAATGCCAATCATACAGAACCAGCGGCAACTGGGCCGATCAGACTCAGGGCACAGCTCACAGTCTTGTCTCCTGATAGGTTTCTATGCAGCTCTGATCCCAAGCAAAACTCTGACCTGCTCAGTTCCTTTCCTGCTTTGCCGAGTCAGTATGGCTCTATCTGTACAGAGTTCATGGCAAACTAGTTGGATGTCTGATACTGAAACTTGTGAGGAGTGGGTGAGCAGAGATGCAAATCATTGCAGGGACAAGCATGAGGACACAGATTCAGTTCCCTAGAGTCCACATAAGAAGACAGGTTCTGTGTCTGTAACCTCAGGACCAGGAAGAAGGGAGAAGGAGGAAACAAAGATCCCTAATGCCCTTTGTCAGTCATTCCATGCAAATAGACAAGCTCCAGGATCAGTGAGAGGCCTTATCTCAAAAGGTAGAAAGAAAAGCACTTGATAAAGACCTCTAGCTCTCACACTCTGGTGTGAACAAGTGTGTAAACTCCTATACACATGCACATACACACAAACCAAATAAAAACACGGGAAAGCTCACATCCAATCCCATACATCCTGTATCCTTCAGAAAATCTGTGATATACACAGATTCTAAGATTACATGTATTTTAGGTAAATATATCTCTCTCTGATTGGTCACTCAGCAACATTCCATATTACCAAACAGCAAGCAATAATTATATTCTTCACAACTATTTTCATGTCATATTTCTTTATAGAACTGAATGTTAGATCTAAGGGAGATTATCTTTTCATTGACTGTTGCTTGATATTAAAGTATCTTGGAGGCTGGAGAGATGGCTCAGAAGCCAGGAATGGTGGTTGCTCTTGCAGAGGAGGTGAGTTCAGGCCCCAGCACCCATAAGATGGCTCACAACTCCAGTTCCAGGTGATTTGATGTCCTCTTCAGGCATCTGTGGGCATCAGGCACACAAGTGGTGCACAGGTGTACTGATAGAATAAAACACCCATACACAGGAAATTTTATAAAAAGGGAGGGGGAGGGAGAGAGGGAGGGAAGGAAGGAGGAAGGGAGGGAAGAAGGAAGGAATGAAGGAGAGAAGAATGGAGGGAGGGAGAGGATGGGGAGGAGGGAGAAGAGAAGAAGAAAAGAAGGAATGGAGGGAGGGGAGAGAGGAGGGAGGGATAAATGAAAGAGTATAAATTTAGTCTCTTGTGCAAAATCAAACCAAGAAGAAATGTGTCACTAAGACAGATAGAAAGAAAGCCTGCCACGCCCACTTCTTAGGCATGAATGACTTGGTGTGACTGACTGACTGCCCAGCCTAGCAGAGTGAATGGCATTTGCCCATTTTGCTAGGTGTCTTCCATCTGTTTCTTTGATGGGCTCTGCATCTAGCCCTGCTCTGCCCTGCTCTTTCTCAGGAAGCAAACATCTTTGTGCTGTTTTTCCCAGAAGCCCAGGCATCATAGCTCCACTTGCTTCTGGTTACATCCCAGCAGAGGCAGCAAGTAGATCTCGAAGGTCCAGAGGCCGGAGAGGTCAGAATATTTTATTCTTTCTACTCAATTCCTGACAAGACATGGTTTAGAGGTGTCTACTTCCTCTGTCAAAGGACACAGTCCTAGCTAGGGACTTCTTGTGTTCTGGGGCTGGCTGGCTTCTTCCTCCCACCTCTGTGGTCTGCAGTAGTAACTGTTCCTACACTTGCTAGTTCTTTTTATTTTATTTTATTTTATTTTATTTTATTTTATTTTATTTTATTTGTGTGTGTGTGGATGCTTTGCCTGTATATAGAGAACTGTGCACCATGTATGTGTAGTCCTAACCTTAAAAATGGCATTGAATTTTTTATGAAATGTAATGTGGCCAGAGGGTACCTGGTGGCCCATGACAAGGTATTCCCCTGAGAAATCATACCATGGGACAGACCTAATATAAAGGCAGTTTATTTGGGGGAGGAGAGAGGAGTGAGGGCCTGGAGAAGGGGCAGACAGATGGGAGTGGAGCCACGAGGGCAGAGAAGTGGGGACAGAGAGTGACAGAAAGAAGGAGAGAGGCTGGAAATACATAGGAGCTGAGAGAGAGAGAGAGAGAGAGAGAGAGAGAGAGAGAGAGAGAGAGAGAGAGACAGAGAGACAGAGAGACAGGGACACAGAGACAGAAACACACAGAGAGAGACAGAGAAAGAACTGGGGTAGCAAGCAGTCCTTTTTATACAATTCCCTGAACCTGGTGGCAGTGCACATAATGAAGTGAGCTATTGCTGGGTCCCTAGGAGGATCCTAGTGGAGTCACCTGTAAGCTAACAGGATTCCCTGGAACCTGAGTTTCAGATAGTTGTGAGCTGCCATGAGGATGCTGGGAATCAAACTCAAGTCCTTTGGGTGAGCAGCCAGTGCCCTTAACCACTGAGCCATCTCTCCAACCTGGATCATTTGCTAATTCATGAGTTCTTTTCTGCATCTTGTTCCTGCATCCTCCAACGGCTGCATAAGGAGCTCCTTGTGTGTGATGGTTTGTTTCTCTGATTCCCTGTGGAGTGTATACAGATGCTCACCCTTTCTTGCTTCACCAATGAAGCTGGCGTGTGTGCATTGCTTGCTTTGTGCTGCTCTGTTCCAAGTGCTTGGTATCGATAACACTTCATTGTGTGGATGAGTGAACAAAGACACGTAAACAATAATTTCCAGAAAGTGATAAAGCGTATACCTTGGGGTGAAGCTGAGAGGATTTGTTTCTAGGAGTTAACAATTTGCACCCACTCCCAATTTGGAATTAGGACTGTAGTATTTTGAGATTTATTATCCATTTTTATTTTACATTTATGCGTGCTTGTTTGGATGTATGTATGTGAAGTATATGGGTGCAGTGCCAGAGGAGACCAGAAGAGGGTGTGAGTCTCCCAATCTGGGTGCTAAGTACTGAATCCAGATCTCCTACAAGGGCAGCAAGTGCTCTTAACCAGTGAACCATCTCTCTGACTCCTAATGAAGGCTGCCAGACTGCCCTTCCCAGTCCTGTGCCAGAAGCGGAGTTTGTCTCAAGATTCATGTTCACCATGCAGTGTTGTTGAAGTCATTAGCTGAGTTTTCCAATCACACGGTGATCAATTAATCCAATAGAAAAGGCCTTTCTATGCCACAGCTAATTTGTGCTTGTTAATGGGTAATTAGTGCTCAGCATCTAACTTTCCTTTATTGAGACAATTCGAAACCTGGCAGAAGCAGGGATGGTTTGCACGAAGTCAGAGAGGATTATGCAAACCCCCTTTCAAATTAATGGAGGTAATAAAAGATTTTCCCAGCCATTCTTTCATCTAAGCCTTTCAGAATAGAGACACGGGGAAACGGTCGGCAGAGTATGCCGACAGTCAGTGCCTGCCAACTTGCAAGAGGCATATTTTTTAAGGGTTTTGCAAGCTTATTGTTAACTAGAATCATTGTTAAATAATATAAAGCCAAATATTGTTCTGATCTCTGGAACTATTGCTAAAGCAAGGAAGATAGTGATCTCCCACTGATCACCCTGCAGTTGAAGAATGTTTCAATTTAATGAATATAAATCATGTACAAGTTAAAAATAGCTTGAAACTAGATCATTTATCAGATTTCATGACAAAAGATCTAATGGAAAGAACCGAGAGGGAAGTAGTCACACTGGTTTGATAGTGATTGAATAAAAACTATATTTTATCTACCAAGATACACATTTAGGTTTTTTCTTTAAGTAGCTATGTAGAATTTGCAAAATATGTTTTATTGTTAGGATTTTTTATTTGTATGTACATATGTGTACCTGTGTAAGTTTATACATACCGTGAACAAGCAGATGATGGGGAAGTTCAGAATGGGCGACAGATTTCCTGGACTGGAGTTACAGATGATTATGTGCCACATATGGGAGCTGGGAACTGAACTCAGATCCTCCGCAAGCGTAGTCGGGGCTCTTAACCACTGAGAAGTCTCTCTATCCACCATGCTACTTTAGTTTTTAAAACTGATTTATGGAATCCACCATTACCTCATTTCGTTTTTACCTATTCAGCATTTCTATTAGTATAGTTATACTATATAAGATATATGTGTGTCTGTGTATATGTGTACTCAAACAATGCATAGACAGATATGTTATTTCCTCTTTAAATTAAGTAGTTTACTGTTTAATTTATGTGTTTATGTTCATGCCTGTGTGTATGCACACATAAGTGCATTCTCCAAGGAGGCCAGAAGAGGGCACTAGATCCCAGGAATTGGAGTTAACAGATTGTGTGTCAACATCTGGATGCTGGAAATAGAACCCCAGTCCATTGAAAGACCAGTAAAGTAAATACTGTGACCCTCTGAGTCATCTCTCCGGTGCTGTGGTCTGTGCTCTGTTTCCAGTGCTTCTAGGCTATGAATCAATGGGACAAAGAAAACTTGACAGAGGAAATGATCAAAGAGAAGATGACTGAAAATGCTTGTTATATTGTAGTTCAACCAGGTATGGATAAAATAACCTGTTCAGATTCTATTTTCTTGGTATTAAGCATGCCATGTTAAGAGATTATTTTTTAAGTGGACTGTAGTTTTTCTGGACTGGAGCGCTAGCTCAGAGGTTAAGAATGCTGGCTGCTCTTACAGAAGACCCGGGTTTAATTCCCTGCACCCACATGGACGCTCAAAACTGTCTGTAACTCTAGCTCCAAGTAGTCTGTACACATGTTTCACAGACATGTATGGAGACAAAGCATTAGTAAACATAAAAAAAAATTAAAATAACAAAAGTAAGCTCTTCTAACGTTTTATGGATCTTAGTCCACATAATCTTGCAGCCATTTTGTTTTGATGGCAGATATGCATTTGTCCATTCTGTTATAGACAAAAGGATGTGGAGTCATTTGATGGAGTCACACTAACGGGATGTAAACACGGTTTCATTCTACCTGGTAAGCTGCTGTCTCCCACAGTCTTGCCCAGTCAGCTCTCTTCTTCCCTGTACAAACAGCTCACAGCTCAGCAGCCTCTGAGCTGATTTTTGCTGTACTGTGCAGAAACTCACATCAAAGTTGTCCCTGGTGCTAGAGAGATAGGCTGTCCTGTTGTGCAACTTGTCCTCAGCACAGAGTGGATGGCAAGGGCAACCAACCTGTAGCTCCTGAATAAGGTTTTAAAAAGCCCAGATTCCGGTCCTACACTTCTGTCTACACAGAACCCATGGTCTGGAGGATCCATTTCTCAGTGACAAAACCCACTGCTCTTTGCTGTGAACCTCAGTGCACTGGGCTTGGGATGGCTGTTGCACCTGTGACTAACCATGGGGCACATGTATAAGACTGGAGCCATTAATGTTCATTCATGGAGGAGGAGAGACCCTGGCCCCCTCCCTGGGGATGTAGAGGGAACTAATTGTAGAAATTTTTAATCCCAACTCAGGGTTTCTACCCCACCTTTGACCATTTAGTTGCCAGATAAAAGACACACTCAACTTTTATATTTACAATAAGCTTTAATCAGCACAAGAGCTAGGTAGATATCTACCCTCTATGCTATTAGAATCTACTTTCCTATTGATAGCCTTGAGTTTCATCTGGGCGGCTCTTAACTCCAATTGGTTAGTCCTCAGGGCCATGTTCTCTTGAACTCAACCTTACCCATGGTGGTTTCTCCTTCCTCCTCCACCTTCTTCTCTTCTTCAAGGTTCTCCTCTGATTCTAAGCTCAAGAATCCTAATTTCTACCTATGTCTCTTCTGCCCAGCTATTATTGACTGTTGGCATCTTTATTTACCAATCAAAAATAACTTGAGGACAGGGTTGTAGGAGGAGCTAAGGTGGGAAAAGTAGGGATAGGAAGAGGGGAAGTAAACAGAGGAAGAGGAGAAAGAAGAGGAGGAGCTAGGAGAGAGGACAAGAGAGGGGAACATGGAGGTAGAAGTTCACATGTCCCTAGCAGTCAAAGGTAGTTGGTATATCTAGGTTGGGTATTGGGTTACACTTCTGAGTGTATGGGCATCTTGTTATTGATCATTACCAAATATATAAAGCCTTTGGATAATCTAAGCACTAGCGTCTCATTTGTACCTAGTGCCCGTGGATGGCGGGATGGTCTGGGCCCAACCTTGCAGACACAGCATGGAAGATTGGCAGAGCCATCTCCCATGCTGGCATCTTGTGGGTGGCAGGGCTGGTGTTTCTGGCTGGCCGTTTCGACACACACGTGGCCTCTGGCCAAAGAACATGGCAGCTGAGCTAGGCAGAGCCTCCACAAGCTTAGATAGTCGGCTTGACCAGCAGCCATTTTTAAAATAATTACAACAACTCAGGGTCACATAGCATCTCTTGGATCTATGTGTAGACTCCATGTCTTGAGGGCCCGCCACACACTTAACATTACAATAAACAGCAAGACCAAACCTCAACAACAAATGATTTGGGGGAGGTCAGACAAAGACAAACTCAGATAGAGAATTTTCTTCACTGACGTAGCTACTTACGGGTTATTCATACTCCTGTAAGGAACTGGTCACCCATGCTCCAGTAGGAAACCCCTCAACTATCTCCTTGTGAGCTACCCATCAGGTATGTTCCAGTGGGAACTCTTTTCTGTGCACCTCTGGGAAACCCTAATTAGAGTCATTGGTTCACCAAGATACAATGAAGAAATCATCTCTTTAGCCTCTTGTTCTTATTATTTTTTAAGCATCTTTTTACTAGGACAAAATACAGAGATAAATGTGGAGTTTATCAAAGTCTTAGAAGATCATTGGATTAAATATTCATGTCCCCACTATGAATCTGCTACTAGTTTGGTCTGGTTTCTCAGTCTGTATAGAGGCTTCCAGAAAAGCCTCCTGTTCTTTTGAACAGGGTATTCTGAAGAGCCTCAAGAGGAGGAAAGACTGTTTCCCTCATTTCTCCCTCTTCCGGTCTTGGTTCTGATTATCTGGACAGCCTTGTATTCCATATTTGTTTTGTATCCTCTGGAGATTACTCAGACCTGCCTGCCTTATATTGTCTCTGACTTGTCAACCTCTTGTTCGAGGTCATACATGATCAACAAATCTTCGAAGGGAAAAGGAAAGATGTCGGTCTCACTCCAGTAGTTTCTCGATCTTACTGGCATCTAGCCCCTTGTGTGTTATGCTCTCAGTGGGTTCCTAATGTCAGTACACAGACTTTTCAAAAATGTTTTTAGCTTCCCTAGTTTCTTCCAATGTCATGTTTCCCGATGAACATACTGTCCATCATAGCTTACGACGAAGTGTCCCTCACCAATTTTTTTTAGTCCATCCCATCTGAGTTTAACATTCTCCTTTGAAATGTTGCTCTGCTCCAAGCTTGAATGCTGTGTGAAGCCTCTCTGAAGTTAATTCACAGGTAGAAAGCAGCTTGACACCGTCCAAGCAGCCACATGAGAGAGAAAGATGAGGGGCACTTTTCTATCGTTTTACCCAATCATGAGGAATGAGCATTTACTTGGATTTTTAGGCATCAAAAACATATTAAAAACTTCATTACACTTAAACAAATAGGCTTTTAAAATATTAATATCATGAATGAGCCCAATTGACTCACATTGGTGAGAGAGGAGAAACAAAAGAGAGGAAAGAGAAGAGAGAGAGGAGAGAGATGAGAGAAAGAGAGAGAAGGCGAGAGAGAAAGAGAAAGGGACAGAGATGGGAGGGGGAGATGATCGAGGTGGTGGTGCAAGTCATCTTCATCATGGTCCAGAGAATACCTTTCAGGGGTGAGTTTTCAATTTCTACCACAGGTGTACTTAGGATCAAACTTAGATCTTCAGACTTTGCAGCAAGCTCCTTTGCCCACTGAGCCATATTTCTGGCCTTGTCTGTTTATTTAAGTCTATGTAACCCAACTGACTTCTGACTTTCCATACAACCTAAGTTTGCCTTGAACTCCTAATTTCCCTGCCTCTACCTCCAATTTCTAGGATTACAGGCCACCATGTCAGCTTCACACCACTCTTTAAGTTTGAGAGTATTGAAGAACAACAAAGTGAAAGTCTTCAGTGATTAGATTCCTAAGAGAGCAATGAATAAATGTGGCTTCATTTGCCAGTGATTTGTTGCTATAAAATGGTACAAGAGCAGCCACAAACAAAATCAAATGATCTCATTTTCTATTCACACACCACAGAAGAGCCAATTCTTTGGATATCTGCACACACTGTCTTGCATTTTAAGTGGGAAAGATGATGATAGATGTTTCTCTGAAGGATGCCACCTTCTGATTAGCCGGGGCTTTGAAAAACCCCAAGTCCCCCATGAGCTTTGGGAACCTCAGACAGGAGAATTGATTATGGTTTTTGCTCAGTTGTAACTAAGAGTTTTATGTTTGTTTATTTAAAATGTTTCTGATATGCAGTTTGAATAGATGCATTTTTGTGAATAGGTTATTACAAGGAGAAGATTTTCTTGAATATGAAATAAAAACACTGAAAATCACAACTCTGCTCATTGTATGTGTTAGTGTATTGGCACAGGAGTGAGAAAACTTGCACTGTAAAGAGTCAAATTGCAAAGCTGTGAGCTGTGTGGTCCACTTGACATATCACAGGACGTCTTAACTGCCTTGCTTTAGAGTAAAGACAGACAGAAACTATTCTAAAATAAGCCTAGGGCTGAAGGGTGTGTGTGAGCATCAGCAGAACTCCTACCTAAAATCCCCAGATAAGGGGCTAAGGGTGTAGCACAGTAGTAGAGTACCTGCATAGAATTGTCCAAGGAGAGAATGGAGGCATGGCTCAGCTGTAGTGCTCCTGTCTGTGACCCACCAATAAGGTGGGTAGAGGGCAGTTCAGTGTTAGAGCACTTGTCTAGAATCCCTCAGTAGGGAGCTGATAACAATGCACATAAATACTATGTTAATGTAATATATATATAAAGCTCATGCTCTCTTTCTAGTATTGCACCAAAAAGCAAACAGCACATTTATACTTGAAAAAAAAAAAAACCTGTATTTGTAAAAGCAGTGGTTGGGTGAGTCAGGCTTCCCTTGGAGCCATAATTTGCTAATGTATATTTTAAAAGCAATTCTTTAAAGATCTATTCTAGGTAAATAGGATGTTTTACAGGAAAGTCAACTGCATAGACTCTTTCACTTAATGCAAACACACAGAAACAGACAGACAGACAGGAGGGAAGGGAAGAGGGAGAGGAAGAGGAGAGAGAGAGAGAGAGAGAGAGAGAGAGAGAGAGAGAGAGAGAGAGAGGCAGACAGACAGACAGACAGGAGGGAAAGGAAGAGGGAGAGGGAGAGTGAAACAAAGACAACGACAGAGTACGGAATGAACTCAGACACTTGGATTGCAACCAACAGGAAGGGCCTAAGCAACAGCAATTAATTTCTAGATGCTTCGCCTTAAGACACTGGCATCCATGGTGACTCTTAGATGGCACAGCTATAATCACTACATCCTTATTTTACAGTTATAGAGTGAATGTTCTCTGTATCTAGTCCACTTCTTATAAGGGAACTGGCACTATTGGTTAGAGTCAAACCTTTAAGGTCCCTTTTAATCTTAAACACATCTTCTAGGGTCCTATCTCAAAATGTCAAAATGTAGTCATGCATAGACAAAAGCTTCAAATGAATAGCTTAAAGAATGTAGGGTAGGGCACATTATACAACTAAATGTGTTAGCAAAAGCTTATGCACACTGAGAAGTCTTTCCTGTCCTGCTGTTATGTCTACCCTAACCCTAGCATGACTCACTTCTGGCAAAGCCATAAAAGCAACCGCAAGTCCTAACCCTAACCCTAACCCTAACCCTAACCCTAACCCTAACCCTAACCCTAACCCTAACCCTAAATTAACCCTACCCCTAAACCTAACTCTGACACTAACCCTAACCTAGCTCTATATTTGCTTGGATTTTATACTAAGTACACTCTCCCACTGACTTCCTCCACACATCCTAGACTCATTTATGGTTATTTTCTTCATCATATCCCTCTCTTTCCATAGCATCATGAGCACAAAATTTTGCTAGGTCACCAGAGTCCCCCATGAAGGCATGCACAGGAGTGTGACCGATATTGGATGGATTTACTAGTGACAGACTAAACAAGCCATTTTTTTCTTCATCACACAATTTGTATGAAGTACCATCTGGGTGTTGTTTTGATTTTGTGCTTGGCTAATTCTCCTGATTCAAGTTGCCTGTCTGGTATATCTTGATTCCGGCAGTGGGTCAGCATGAAGATTCAGTCTTAGCAAACAGTTTAAGAACAGTTTAGCAAACTCTTTAAGAACAGTTCAAGGGGAAGAAGTTCTAGACCTTAGCAGACACAGGAATCTGGCCTTACATAAAGTCACTCATTGTTTTCTCTTGTACTCTGTTGCTGTGATAAACACCATGACCAAAAGCAACTCAATGAGGGGAAGATTGACACCTCAATCCTACTACAACCTCCTCCCTATCAACACTGATAACATTTCAAAGGATGGCAAATAAAATAACACTGGGAAGGAAAATCAGCCAGTGACCTAAAGGAGAGGCAGGACTCTTCCTGCTTGGTGGGGGGAGGGGGGAGGGAAGAACATACACCCACTTACATAACGAGCCTCAAATTCAGTTCCCATTCTGGTGAGGCCATCCATGACCCCTCTAGCAGATGAGCCACCCATGGAGAAATCATCTCACTTTATCTCTCTGTGTGACTCAGAGAGTATCGACTTTGTGCTGTAATGATACAAAGCCAATTGTTTCAAAATGGGCCACACTGGGGTTGTGAGAACAGGGAGCGACCTCAAGCAAAACAGCCTGAAATTAACTTACCTCATCCTCAAGGTAAGAGTCAGCCCTGGGAGGCAGCTGTGGAGAGCCAGAGGGACAAACACTGACAATCCAAAACACACGGTTGACAGGGGGCTCCTCTGGGCAGAGAGGTTCATGGGAAAAGTAGCTGTTGACTTGGGTGGCAAGAAACAAATGCCATCCACTGGGAACCACTCTGGGGTGTGACAATCTGAGCCTGAAGGGACAGGTGCATCAACTTTCTCAGTCTCATGCCTGCTCTCCCCTGCTGTGCAGCCAGGGAACCATAAAGTTCCATGAGAGCAGGTAATATCTAAAGCCAAATCTGTCCAGCAAGGTGATCAGAATGTATTGGGGTGCAGAAGTGTAAATATGGCCCCCACTTGCACATCCACATTTATAGCTGCACTGCTTACAGCAGACAAGATATGAAACCAGTCCAGACGCCCATCAACAGATGAATGGGCAAGAGAGTATGGTCCAAAGACACAGTGAGATTTTGTGCATCTATAAAGAAAAGCAAAATCACAGCATTTGTAGTAAAATGAATGTAACCAGTGGTCTTGATGTTAAGTAAAGACTCAGAGGAAGAAAAATATTTTTTCTTGTGTATGGAGGTATGTGTTTGTTTGAAGGAGTGTGGGGAGCAGAACTCAAGATGGCGCCTGGCTGGGTGCCAGATGCCCCTGGCGAGTTGGCTCACCATTTCAGGAAGCCTGGGTGGCACGTAGGCTAGGCTTTACTGTGCATGCATTTTGCTTGTTCATTGTTACATAAGATCAGGCCATGTGACGTATGTGCTCAGCACCAATCGAGAATGACCACGTGGCAGGTTCTGATTGGAGAGGACACAGAGATTTAAGGGTTGGGAGCTAGAGCTCGGGGGGGGGGGGGGGGGGGGCGGTCTTTTGCGGTACTTCAAGGTTCCTGAATAAACCATGTTGGGAAGAAGATCCCGTGTCTGTCGTCTTCTGTCTGCTGGTCGGTTCAGGAGGTGACAGGGGAGGAAGAGAGGGAGAGAGAATAGAGACAAGGAGAAAGAAAAGGGAAGAGAAGTAAAAACAAAATACTGGGGTCTATGGTCTAAAAACCGAGGATATAATTATTTGGAAGACACTAGAAGCCATGAGGATATTGGTATAGGAGATTTGGGGGACAATGGGAACACTCATTCCCATTGGAGGGGTGGTTAATAGAAAGTTTTAGAAGAGAGATAAGTATAAAAATGCCATAATATACCCTGTACTTTGTATACTGACTGAAAAACAATTTTTCACAAAACAACATAAATAAAATTTCTTTTGTAATAGTTAGAATGTCTCAGAGGAATGGGATTATTAGTTACTTTGTGTTCAGTGTGAGGCCTTGTTTACTATTTGGGGAATAGGCACCACAGAAAATTCTGTGAAACATCACCTAACATATTTAGGTGAAATTTGTAATATTCAGTTAATATAAACCCAATTCAAAATGGCTTATGGCAATCTTGGAAAAAATCCGGGATGTCTAGCTTCAGGTGTGAGTGGCTGAAGGTACGCAATATCATTGAATTGTGTCTTGATTCATCTTACCAATGCTAACTGAACACCCACCATATATACATATATATATATATACATATATGTATATATATGTATATTTGTGTGCATATATATGTGTATATAACACACACAAGCATAACAGTACATATGTAGACATAGCAGTGACCAAAGCAGGAGCCATCATTGTTACTGTGGCTTTACACTCCAGGGTGTTGCCTGAATCACAGCGCCATACACTTTCCTCACATTGGACTTTACTAAGGTTGAGTCTGGATGTTGGAGCCCCACTGCCCATCTCTGGCATCTTTCCAGAAAAAAAAAAGTATGGTAAAATAAAATTAAACAAACAAGGCAGGGGAAATGGCTGAGTGGGGTAAGAA
This sequence comes from Arvicanthis niloticus, assembly GCF_011762505.2. NCBI lineage: Eukaryota > Metazoa > Chordata > Mammalia > Rodentia > Muridae > Arvicanthis > Arvicanthis niloticus. The sequence goes on along the minus strand of NC_133432.1, from coordinate 16,878,148 downwards.
TGTTAGCTGAATGAGAATCTGAGTTCAAATCTTCAGAACCCATATAAAAAGCCAGGCATGGTTGTTCATGTGTCTGTAAATGTCCATGCTGGTGGGAGGGGGCTAGGGCCTGGAATGGAGAAAGCTGAGACATGAGGGTGGCTGGAGATTGCTCAGGTTTAGTCTCTAGGGAATAAGACAAAGGCTGATACAACAGGATACCTGGTGCCTTTGGCTTCTGCATGTGTGCACACCCACACTCACACATATGCTCGCACACACACACACACACACACACACACACACACACACACACTACAACAATGTTGAAAACCTTTGCAGTTGTCATTGTATTCTATAGACTCTTCTAGACCTCAGCAACAGAGACAGGTTCAACTAGATTCTTACACCTGATAGTACGTGCTGATTGTCTTGGATACTAGACATGGATGGAGTGAGCTTGAGATCACCCTTACTTACCAGGCCAAGGTTACCTGATATAGCCAAGAGGAACTAAATCAGGCCAGTTGTGGAGGGGGGGTCCCCAGAAAAATTGAGGTTGTGGCAATTTAGCTGGGAACAATCAAACTTTTTATACCTTTATCAAAAAGAAAGAAAGAAAGAAAGATAGACAGAAACAAAGAAGGAAAGAAAGAAAGAAAGAAAGAAAGAAAGAAAGAAAGAAAGAAAGAAAGAAAGAAAGGAAGGAAGGAAGGAAGGAAGGAAGGAAGGAAAGAAAGAAAGAAAGAAAGAAAGAAAGAAAGAATATGGTGGTAATTGCCAGGATCAATACAATTGTAGTTGCCTGGATACAATGAAATTTGCAAGTTGTAGAAGGTACACAAGATTAATGTGTAAGACCAATGGTCCTGTCAAGCTTCCATGTTTCCTTGGCTTCTAAGGGAACATACAGTGAAACACAAGTGACTTGAACACTTCCCTGTCTAAGGGATTGCATTAGTCTCTCAAGAACTGGAAGGCACATCCGTGCCCCAGAAGTCACGGATTCTAACCTTCAAAACCTATGATGCATACCTCTCAAGGCAGGAGGGGGCCAGCTCCATGGCTGCATGGAGGAGCTGTGTAAGGGAGATAGAGTGTTCCAGAATCAGAGGAAGTAGAGATTTCCTGGAACACCTTTATCATCAATTGCAGGCCCCCATGAGAGATGCTGTAGAATAGGAATATGGGTTCAAAGGGTAAGCATATCCTTTGATGTATGTTGCTAATTGTTTTTTTTTTTTTTTTCAGAAAATCAACCAATGTATTGTGCTTCCATCTGTGCAGGCTCCTTGAACACTGAAGAAATGTCTTCAAGTAATAAAAACCAAGATTAAAATGTAAGGTGTAGTAACATAGACCTAGATCATTTTGAAATGATTAAAGACATTCCATTAAGCACATTAATCTACATTGTTCATTACCTCTTGTTGGAATCATGACTATAGCTGTACCTAATTATCGTTGTTAAAAATGCAGAATTAAAAGTCGTCCCTCAAAAAGCTTTGGAGACATGGCGATCATTCAGATGCTTTCTTGAGAAATTTTCAGTTACTCCATTCTCTTCCTAGAAATGACCTCAGTCCTCCCTATTCACTGACAGATGACCAGCCTAAGTTAGTTTTTCTTTGTGAGGGCTTCCTTGGGAACATGGCTTCAAAGAGAAAGAAATATACTGGAAAGGAGAAAATTGCAAACGTATAGTTTCAATGACAGATTTCCAAAACTGGAAATGACATATGTTTTCTATTATCCAATTACTGAACTTTCTGGACCTGCCTGCCTCGAGACATCTCTGTTGATAAAGAGTGCAATTTCTCAGTGGTGTCTCAAGGCAGTGCCTTCATTTTTAAGAACATTTTGAGTGAGCAAGAGAACAGTTTTGACTGTAGTGCATGGAGTCTAACTCTGCAGGTGAAACCTTGGAAGTTGCTAATATTGCTGAGAAGATCCTTCCAGCATCCTCTCTTATGAGCTGCATTCTACGTTCATTTCTGTCTCTGTGATAAAATACCTGACCAAAAGCAACTTAAAGAAGGGAAGAGTTTATTTGACTTACAGTCCCAGGCTGCTGTCCAACAATGAAGGGGGGTCCTGGTAGGAACTTGGGCATTTAGTGATATCACATCCACAGTCAAGGGCAGAGAGAGAATAAACACATCCTCTCTTGCTTGTGCTCAACTAACTTCTTTTATTCTTGCACAAGTCAGGACTCAGCTTAGGGAATAATGCTACCCACAGTTGGATGGTCAAATAATAGCCAAGGCAGTCTTTGACAGACGTGTCCAAAGGCCAATTTAATTTAGATAATTTCTCATTGAAATTCCCTCATTGAAATTGTAAGATGACCTTACAGTATATCAACTTAACAAACTAACCAGAACAGTGTGAATGTAAAAATATCCCACAAGTCTTATGTATTGAAGGCTGATTGCCAGCTCATGGTTCTGCTTGGAGGCAGTAAAATATTTATCATGTGGGGCCTAATGGGAGGAAATTAGGTCATTGGGAACAAGCCCTTGCAGAAAATTGTATAACCCAAGTCCCTTCAGGCCACCCTTTTGTTTCTTACCTGACATGAGGTGAATGGTTTTTCTCTACTGTATAATCCCTGTCATCATATTCTACCTTTGTATTCCACAAATCAAAAAAAAAAAAAAAAAAAAAAAAAACAATGGAGTAAAAGAAAGGTTGACTGAAACCCCTAAACTACAACTCAAAATGAATTTCTCGTCTCCCTGACTTATTTGTATCAATATTGTTGTCACCACAATGGAACGCTAACATACCTGAGTGATAATTTAGAAACTATCTAAATATCAGCAAAGTAATTGATGTCAGCACAGCCCAGCTTAATTACCCTCGAAGTCTGCACCAGGCTCCATGCTACTGATCCTTGACATCAAGCATATTCTGGATTGGAAGCTGGGCATCAGATGGTTTCCATGGTAACAACAGTAGATCCTCAGAGCAAAAATCCAATGATTTGGTGTCTGATCATTTGTAATTTCTGAGTCACAGGACTGTGGCAAGAAGCTTGGATGGTGTCTCATAAAATGGAGCACTCCATCCCCCACGAATCTTAGTCATAGTCAGCTTGTTAGTATTCATTGTTAATATAACATTGTCTTCCCATACAATGTTAATTCAAGACTGAACTCTTGAATCACAGGTTCATCATTGTCTATATGATGTCAAGCCTACACCCATCATGGATACTCTCAGGGGTGTTTTGTGTTGATTGTCAACTTGTCAGAGCCTAAAATCACCTAGGAAAGGGAACATCTGGACATAAGAGTTAGACATTATTTAGATTAGGTCAATTAATGTTGGAAGGCCCTAAAAGAGGTGACAATGTTCAAAGAGCTTGCTTCCTAAACTGTACAAATGGGAGAAGCTAACTGAACATCAATTCCCATTTACCTCTTCTTCCTGACTGAGTGTCCTTATGGCTCTGTAGCCAGGGATGAAACATTCTGATAGTAATTTGGGGATCCGGATCACCCTTTCAGGTCACAGTCCATCACTGAGGGAACCAAGGCAGAAACTGAAGCACAGACCATGAAGGAGTGCTGCTTACTGGCTTGCTCCTCATGCCTTGCTCAGCCTCTCAGGCTTGTTTATGGGCCTATATTAATAAATGCAGTTCCTCAGCTGAAGTTTGCTCTTCCCAGATCTGTGTGGTGTTGACAAAACTAACCAGGAACCTGTGTGTGCAATGCGACATCTGCTTTGACTTATGCACCATGATGGACTATGCCCTCAAACTATGAGTTAAAATAACTCCTTCCTCCTCAAGTTACATGTGAAACGTATTTTGTGGAAGTAACAAGGTAACTGGTATCATCTCTGGCCATGTCGGTTTCTGATGGATTTCATTACTTCCTTGATGTGAGTGTTTCTGGAGACACTCTATAGGTTATGGCAGTTCTCAGTTTAGAAAATCCTTCTCTATGTTCACCCCAGTTCATTACCCTCAAAGCACCCACTAACATGGATGTCTGTGCTGCCTCTTTTACTGTCTTTCCCACCTGTGTGTAAGTTCCAAGGGAAGAGAACTGGGTCTAGTACTATTCTCTGCATTTAGAAGGCTTCCTGGTATGGCTCAGTGGTTAAGAGTACCTGTTGCTCTTCCAGAGCATCTTGGCTCAATTTCCAGAACACACATAGCAGCTCACAACCATTGCTAACTCAGGTTCCAGGGGCATCTGAGGCCCTCTTCTGTATCTGTGGATACTGCACTCACATAGTACACAGACATACATGCAGGCAAAAAAATTCATACATATAAAATAAATACATATTTAAAATGTCTTTCCTTTTGAAAGTACAGAGAACTTCTGTATTTCCTCATCTCTTTTGTTCTGTTTTTTTTTATCCTGTTCTAGAATGTGTGCACTATTTCCAAATGTTCAATCCCTTTATAATCTTGAAAATGCTCACTTCAATTCTGTTTATTTACTGCCACTCTGGAAGAGCGACACATGGTGGAATTACTCCCAACAAAATGACAAAATAAATCAGGTTTCTGTTGTTTTTTTTTTTTTTAAATACACATATACAATGGAGTTTTTATGATCTAGCATGCCATGGAAAGATAGAAAAGCATCTTTAATGCATACACTTAAATGAAAAAAAAAAAAAAAAAACAAGTTTGAAAAGACTATGTAATGAGTGACCCCAACCCCATGCCACTCTGGAAAAGCCAAACTACAGTGGCAATCAAAAGGTCAGTGGGCACCAGGGTCTGAGGATGGACCTGAGGTGAATGGGTGGAGCACAGGGCTTTTTAAGATGGTGAAGCTGTTCTGTAAAATAATGTGGACAGAAGGTGTCATGAATTTGCTGCACCCCATACATGGATTTAGTCAAAGATGTGTCAGCATTGAGGTACAGGAATTAATAACAAAAGGACTGTACCTGAAGGACAGTGTGGGGTATATAGAGATTGTGCTTTGCATGTGGAAGTTTCCTCATAAGCTGGTGTGTTTGAACACTAGGTGCCTAGATGGTGGCGCTGTTTGGTGAGGCAATGGACCATTCAGAAGGTAAAGCCTCTCGGGGCTAAATGAGTCACTGTGGACAGACCTTAAGGTTTTATTGCTCTAAACATTGATTTACTTTTATTTAATGTGTATAAGTGTCTTATCTACGTGTGTGTGTGTGGAAAACAAAGAGGTTGTTGGATCTCCTGTAACAGGAGTTAAGAATGACCGTTGTTATAATTCCATTAAGTGCTGGGATTCCAACCCATCTGGGTCCTCTGCAAGAGCAACTAATGTTCTTTTCTCCCATTAATTAACTCATCTATTCACTTTACATCATGACATGGCCTCCTCCAGTCCCCCCTCACAGGGGCCCTTCCCCCATCTTTCCGTCTCTTCACCTCTGAGAAGGGGGAGGTTCTCACTGTGTACCAACCCACCCTGGCACCTTAAGTCACTGCAGCACTTTCCCACTGAGGCCAGACAAGGCAGCCCAGTGAGGGGAACGGGATCCACAGGCAGGCAACTGAGTCAGGGTAAGCCTGTTCCAGTTGTTGGAGGACCTGCATGAAAACCAAGCTCCACATTTGCCACATATGTGCTGGAGGCAGGGGAGTAGGTCTATCCCTTGCCGTCTCTTCAGTTCAGCCTTGCAGTTTTACAACCCCTCCCCACTGGAACAAATGAAACATGAACCATCACATGAACAAAATTGAAGAGAAAAAATATGAGTGTAGCTATATGTAACTATGGAGCCTCTCATCCCAACACCAAGCCTGCTGCCACCCAAGCTGTATTACGTCCCTCTGGAATCGTATGCTATTTAGTTTTATGTCAACTTGACACAAACTAGAGTCATCGAGAAGAAGGAACCTCACTTGAGAAAATGCCTCTATAAGATTAGGCTGTAAACAAGCTGGAAGGGCATTTCCTTAATTAGTGATTGATAGGGGAGGGCCCATGCCACTGTGGGTGGGGCCACCACCTCTGAGAAGGGAGTCCGTGGTTATATAAGAAAGCATGTTGGGGAAGCCAGTGAGCAACATCCCTCCATGGCCTCTGTACCAGCTTTGAACCCCTGGATTCCTATTCTCACCTCTCCAATGATAAACAGTGATGAAGCTTATACAGAATCAAAACTTTTCCTCCCCAAGTTGCATTTGGTCATGACATTCCATTACAGCAATAGTAACCCTGACTGAGGCAAACTGTGTGGCGAAAGAAACCCTCTCTCCCCTTAAGTTGCTTTTGTTAGGCTGTTATACAGCAAGAAGAAAGTGACTTAATCAGAAATGCCCCGTACACTATGAAAAGGATTCTTCTCTAAGTCAAACGTGGCACTGATTAAAAAGGTAAAGCCCAATAGAGATTGATCGGAGATTTTCCTATGACACATTCCTTGTAATGGAGCATAGCTCCAAACTTTATGAGTGGTGGTACTTTATTTAACATTCCTCCCTCTCAGCCTCAGGGGAGCTTGAACTTGACAAAGATGTCCTTCTAGCTAACCCTTCACATGACATTTCTAGGCTCTGCACAGAAAGATGAGTACTCATTCATGTTTCCAGAATCATCCTTCACGCCTCTGAGTCTGCATCTTTGCTTTTGGTCCTTTACATGTGTGCCTCAGTGACTTGGTTAGGACAAGATAAGAACACCAGGAATCTGGGATTCACCTTTATCATCTTAGCTCTCCCAGAATCACCATCTCACTCCCCACTGCGAATCACTAAGGGTCTGTCTCTGCCTCCACACCATGGGCTTATTAGGAGATCTGCTTATGAACAGGCCTTGGCTGTGCAGTGCTGTGTATTTCCCTGAAGGAAGTATCCAGGGCTGTGAGCCGATGATGCACAGATCAATGAAAGGGAGGGAGGATGCTAAGCTGACTCAGGATGGATCAAGAGGCTGAGCTGCATCATTGTGGGAAGAAAACAGAGATAGATTTAGGCTAACATAAGGCAAAGCAAGGGACTGTTTTGTGAAGTTCATGAAATCTTTATTTGCACCAGGTTTAAATGGACAAACAGACTTCAGAAAGTACGGAAACCCAAACAACAGCTCCAGGGATTTAAATGCAGACTGGATATGGTCAGTGAGCTCCACCTGCTAAAACCTGTATAAATCATGACTGGCCTTCCAGATTGGCCCAGGGCCATTCAAAAGCACATTATCCTGTATCCTAGGGATTCCCATCGGGGAATTGGTCCAGCTAAGCGTATCTAACAGAGAAGAAAGTTTGTCAGACTATTGTCAGGATGGTTGCATCAGAAGAGAATGATAATGCAGTCGGAGCCAGTGAAGTCCACAGTGAGAGCTGACCATTCAGTGACAGAAGACAGGGACAGGTGTGGGATGGGGAACACCACCAAAGGCATGGGCACAAGCTAAAGGTTGTTGGGAAATGGAATGCCAACTTCACCTGCTGTGCTCTGAGGCTACAGTCTTACTCCAGCATGCCTGCTTTACATGGTGCTAATAACTCAACCCAGGGCTTCATGCATGCTTAGGCAAGCACTCTACCAACTGAGAGTACATCCCAAGCCCAAATATGCTATTACTTCCCTTTTCAACAGGTTACTAAAAGGAACCTATTTTCCTGCATTTCTGTTTAATGACACCTTATTTAATAAATGTTTCATCCACATTGTCCTCATAGCCAACAGTGTTGTGTGACTCATGACTAAACAAAGTCCCAGGTATTATTTAACACAGGTGCTTGCATCCTAAGGCTTCTTAGGCTTAAGGCTTCTTCTTGTGCTTAGGGTCTCTCCACAGTACCTTAATACCAAGCAGAAGACTCTTTAAACAGTAGACTCAACAAGAAAAAGAACACCCACCCAAAAAGTGTGCTATTCAAGAAGTCATAGGATACTTGCTTATACTCTGTTGGCTTATGCACTTAGGTAATACGTTTTCTTGTGTGATGTCCGAGACATGAACAAGCATCTACTTGCCCTAGATAGGGCACTGATGACAAACCAAAGAAATTATTCTGTGGAAGTCCAGATTGGTGAGTTAATGTGTTTATTGGGGTTGCTTACAGGAGCATGGCTGAAGGATTACTTACGGGAACACCAATGACTACAAAGCACTTGCAGCATTGAAAAGCCCACTCTAGCCTGAGTGACGACTCTCCGAAGCTTCAGCCCAAGTTCTCTGTAGGATTGGCAGGCAGCTCTTTGGCTCACAAAGCCTCTTACAGGCAGCCCCCTTTCTCAGCACTTGCTTACTGCTTCTAGAATCATGAGGGAGCCTCGGGTGACTCTTTTGAGTTCCAGTTTCCCTTGGTCTGGTGGTGTTTGCCTCCTCTGTCTACCTGGAGGCATTGATTCTACTGGGAGGACTGGTCCAGAGGAGGCTGCTACAGGACAATTGGCAACTCAGACTTTTTGCCACTCTGCATATCTCAGATGAACTTATTGAGTGTGTGACATTTACAGTTAACCCACAAATAATGATGGTCTTCTGTCTGTTTCGTTGAGGAACGCTTGGGAGTTGTGTGAAACAGCGAGGATGTCTGTGGCTTGAGATAAATAACGAAGAACAGAGTTGGACGTGAACTCCTCCTGAGCAGATGCAGCCGGCTCACTCTGTCACTCACTGCGTGTTAAACGGAGGGTGGAGGGCAATGAGGAAAGGGCTCACGCAGAGCTGAGACACCATGCAAACCTCGCCAGATGGAGCAAAATTTAGGCAGGTCCAGAAAATATTTTTTTTCTCTAATTTGTGTTCCCTGTTTGAATGGTATTTCTCCCTTTCTTATGCTCACTCCCACCTCTGCCCTCCCCTTCACTTAAAGGATCACCATGATGTCATTTCGACCTCTCCACACAGTGATTGAGCATGAACAGACTCACATTAATTACATGTGACACTTACATGCTACAAATCAGAACTTTCTTCCCTGGAAACATGTCAGTCTACACTAGTAAGTTCAGACAATGTCATATAATTTTCAGAGTCCTGAAACGGGATACACCTGAGCTGGTTGTGAGTTCAAATTCTGCCACTAACTTTAGTGGCTCAGGATGCAGGACATCCCACCTGTAAGTGTCCATTTTCATGTGTGTAAGAAGGCAGTGGCCTCCACCTCACCTCTGATAGGGATGGTGGGGATTAAGCAGGCTTGGAAGAGCTTCTGCGATACAGTATGTTAGATCTCTGATGATGCTAACTATCACCATGATTGTCTTTCTTGGATAAAGAGGGCTAGGAGCTACAACCCCCTCTGAGGAATTTGTTTGAAAGAGATTCTCTGTGCTCAACAGTTCGGGCTTGGAAATAGCCTGCAGCAAAATCAGTTGAAAACAAGACCCTCAGGGCAGAGGAGGAAAGGAAGTGGGGGGAGATTGGAGGTGAGGTGGTGAAGATGGAAGAGGGAGGAGGTACTAGATAGCTTTCTCTCTCATGTACCACCATCAAGGTTGCTCCATGCTGTCTCTGGCTTCACAGCCTTCTCCCCCAGCCCTTTCAGTCGTTCATGTATTCTTTATCCTTAAAAAAAAAAAAAAGTCATATCAAAAACCCTGTATCCATACTATATCCTATAATTTTCACAGATAAAAAGATAAGGCTTGGATAAATCAGGCAGTAACAAAAGTGGATGTTAAACAGAAACCAAAAGCTAACTGGGACCTTCTCCATTTACAATCTCAACATACCATCATTGCAGAAATACAGCTTCACACTCGCTGTGAGTTTTGTTTTGATCTTAACCCTTGACAGAATTTGACTTGAGTCCCCAAGGATTAGACAGACAATTAGGCTTTGCGCTATCAGTCATCATCGAACCACAAACCCCTGATCATTCAGCCAAGAGAACCTGCAGATAATCACTGGGGCGGGAGGGAGGGGTTATACCTGCAGCGTGTTTCATAAATTCCTTCTGTCACTTGAGGTATGCAGAATTCTAGAGATGTGTGACCAACATCCAATCTAGCTGGGTTTTTCTTTGCTTTGTGGGTGTTTGGAAGCACTGGCCTGTGTTTCCATGTGAGCAGCAGGTGAGATCACCTTTTGAATGTCAGGTGGGTTGGTGGCTGGCCTTGAGTCCCACTCATCCCTGTTCACACTTCTATGTCTCTCACCTGATTCTAGAGGAGGGTGCAACCTCTACCTGCAGAAGATGCTGGCTGAAATGGAAAAGTGGTCGGAGGTGATTCTATCCGTAAAGATAATCAAGGTGATGGATCCGAAGTAACATTTGGTAGAAGAGTGGGAGAAACCTGATTCTGGAATATTCACCATTTTCTGTATTTGTGGAAAGACTCTTGAAGGACTCTAAAAGGGCAGAAGATTCAATAGCCTGCTTTTAAAATGTATTTCTGTATGTCTGAGTATTTCACCTGCATGTATGTATGTGCACTACATGTGTGAAGTTCCCAAGAGTGCAGAAGAGGACTTCAGCCCAGAACTGGTGTTACAGACAGTTGTGTGCAGTCATGTGGGTACTAGGAATACTCAGGTTGTCTGAAAAAAATACTCAGTGCTCTCAACTACTGAGCCATCTCTCCAGTCCCATCAATGGCATATTTTTAACACTTATATTTTGCTATTTATGTTATGTTTCTTTCATTTAGGTGAGACAATTAGATGTCTCCATGAGGACCTCTACCACCCAACAATGAAGGCAGTGCAGGCTTTAACCGCTTTCACCTAAATTCCTGCCTCTGTGTCTTTATGACATTATAGTACTTAATATTGGCTCCCGAGAAAGAAATGTCTAAAGGCTAAACAACAGTACAGTTACAATGCAGTTGAAGAATAACTGTGCACACAAGTCCTCCACCAGGACAATAGGGTGGCTCATTGTCATTCTAGAGGGAAGCTCTTAAGACTCAGGAAGTACACAACTCAAAAGTCTTAGGAAGTCCCAGAAACTTAACACAAGCTGCCTGCCCCAAGTTTCCATGAACAGTAAGGACCAACCGCTGAGAAAAGTCAGACCAAATAAACTTCCTTCTTAAAAGAGATTCTTCTACCTGTTGATGTAGATTCAGGCTGTGCAGAGATACTGTTACATAGCAGGTATCCATGCACAACATGTTTCTTTTAATAGAGTCTTCTTTCTATTAGAGTATCAGGTGTGTTTGGCTAATGCTGGGGTTGAAAATTGGACCTGAAATGGGCTACTCTGTCATAAATACACACAGATTGTATTCTTGGTTCCAACCATAACTTGACATGTCAAAACAAACAAACAAACAAACAAAAAACCCTTGTAATTATGTTGATTTAATGTATTCATGAAGACTTTTCATTAAGATTGTCTCAGAGGGTCAGAGGTTAACAGTTCAGTGGTTAAGAATACTGGTTGTTTTTACAGAGGACTCAAGGTCAGTCTCTAGTATTCATCTGGCAGTTCACAACTACCTGTAACTCCAGTTCCAGGAGATCGGATGCCCTGTTTTGGCCTTTGAGGACATTGTACACACATGGTGTACACTCACACATAAACACACAGAGATTCACTTAAATAAAAGTAAACCATTGAAAAGAGGCTCAGAGATGCAAGATGGCTTAGTAGGTAAAGTTTTTGCTCGACAAGCATAAAGACTGGATATCTGATCCCCAGCTTCCACATGGATAAGGCTGGGTATGCCTGTGATCGCTGTATTGGGAGGCAGGGACAGGAGGATCCCCAGGGGCTTGCTGCTCAACCAGTCTAGCTGAAACAGTAAGTTCTAGTATCACTGAGAAACTCTGTTTTTTTTTTTTTTAAAAAAAAAAAGTGGCAACTGATGTGTCAATGACCCGAACCTTCAATCCCAGGACTTGAGAGTCATAGGCAGGAGGATCTCTGTGAGTTCTAGTACAACATAGTCTACATGGTGATTCCAGGCCAGTCGGGGCTATGTAATAAGACCCTGTCTCAAACAAACTAAAAGCAAACATAGAAATAAGATGGAGAACAACTTGGGAAGAACCCTAATGTTGACCTCTGACCTCCACGTATGCTCACATGAACACTTGTACCTGTATACATGTGTGCTCACACATGCAACTTATATCCATTAAACAAAGGTGTCTCATCAAGGCCAGAAACTACATTCAGACACCTCTCTTTTTCTTAGCAGTCAGGCCTGGCTGAAAGATCTCTATTGTACACGCTAAAGAAAGTTGTAAACCTAATGTAAGCTCCTGAGGAATTGATGTTTGCAGGTCTGAAGACTGTGCACGTATCAGTGTGGCTGTGACTCTGTTGCACTGCAGTTTGGGTCTCTTGTTTTCTCATGGCAAGCTCACGATTGACACCTAAAAGAGAAACGAGTGTAGAAGTGAAAGTAGAGGTTTGCAAACATGGAACATCCTCCCCAATTTCTCTACTTTTTGTTTGTTTGTTGCTTGCTTGCTTGCTGTTTCTAAACCATCCAGGACATTTGGGTGTTTGTTTTGTTTTGTTGTGAATCATGCCAAGGTAGAAACTCAAGTCCTCATATCATTATGCTCCCGAGGTCCAATTAACACCCACCTTCTCCACCAAGGCAAACTTGAGACAGACAGATAGAGGACACAGAGTTACTGACGTCCAGGCTTGGAAAAATAAGGTAGAAACTATTCACCTCAAAGAGAACTATATATGCTTTTCCAAGGAGGAAAGTCATGGCAGAAGATGGGCACGGGGGGTGGGGGGGGGCAGTTAGAGGCTCTGGTTAGAACATTCCAAGCTCTGCAGAGGTCTTTGTCCTGGAACACGTTCTAAGGACTGGAAACTATACTGTCTCAGTGTGTTTCCCTGTAAACCCACTTCACACCCTCTCCTGCATCTGGGTTGCCACCCAGATGAACTTATTGTGAAAAACCCGTAAGATGAAGGAGGAAATATCTAAATTACCTCTCAAAGCTTACGCAACTACAGAACAGGATGCCCACAAGTGAGATGGAAGGAAAACAGGCAGAGATGGGGGTGGGGGTGGGGGTGGGGGTGGGGTGGGAGTGGGGGTGGGGGTGGGACATTGTTTACATAGCATATTCAGGCTCATCCAAGCAAAAGCTATATTCTCGTGGCTAACTTTTACAGAGTCATTTTCATGCTAGATCTTAAATATTTTAATCTGCTTTGTTTTTTTTCCAAGCACACAAACCCTACGCAAACACTCCACCACTGAGCTATGTGCTCTCTGTAAGGAGTACCTTGGAGTGTGTGTGTGTGTGTGTGTGTGTGTGTGTGTGTGTGTTGGTGCATGTCTACTTGTGTGTTCTTAGAGAGACCTGAGGGGGATATGGGTGTCCTGTTCCATCACTCTTCACCTTGAGACAGGGTCTCTTTCTGAATTTGGAGCTAGGCTGCCAGCCCACAATCTTCGTTGTGCCTCCTGTCCCTGCCCCTACAGTATTGTGGCTATAGATTCATGGATTTCTATGCCTGGCTTTTTTTGTAGGTGCTGGAGGCTCAAATTCAAGTCCATATATTCATGAGGCCAACACTTTACCCACTAACCCATCTCTCCAGCCTTGAAAGAATTTTTTTTTTTTTTTAAGAACAAAAACTGCCACGTTTATACCTCAAACAGTCGTGATTATCACCAATTTTGTCGTAAGCATTTAAGATATTTTATTTTTTTAATTTAAGGTAAATTATTCCAACTAGAACTAGCACCATTTCTGTAGATATTAATATGGCAGGTGATGTCATCATTCTCACAAACTAGCATGTTAATCTTTATTCCATGATGTTTCCCTAGGCACAGAAAAACCCATCATTTGGTTTCTCTCTACGCAATTCCACACCTGCCTTTATTGACAGAATTTGAGTGGGGTTTTTTTGTTTGTTTGCTTTGTTTTTTGTTTCTGTTATTATTGTTATCGCAGTATAGAAGCTGTATAACTCAATCATCAAAAATAAGCAAACTAAAAAGCAGCAGAATTAGCTTGATTTCAACAACAAAATACCTTAGCAGCTTGTTGGCAAAAGGGGGCATTTGACTGGAAGGAATTAATTCAGCTTTTGATAAGATGAAAATGGCTGTGAACAGTAATCCAGGTAAGACTCACAGCTGTAGAGAGCAGAACAAAGGGTTTGCTCACCTTCCTAATCCACAGAATTGTCTAGACAGTGCTGGCTTCGATTTTTAATTGATTATCCAGATATTAATAGAAGAAAATAGGATTTTCTATAAGATTGTCAACGGTTCGTGGCTGTCATAGGATGATTCCAGTTCTGTTGTTTGGGACTACTGCAGTGTGTACAGATGGTAAATCCTTTGCATAAAAACAATAATGATTTGAAATAAGCGTCTAAGCTAGTTTGGCTGAGCCCATGAAGCTGCCAGTAACTCTGATTAGTGAATTTCCTGTGATATTTAGCTACGCATGACTATGTTACTGAACTGAGAGATCACAACCTGCCTGCTCTAAGCCAGGTTCTGCTACCTGTCCTCGGCAATCCTTTCAAGAAGTCAAATTAATAGAGAAAAGACTGAAAGGAAGATGTAGCCAATGTAGTTACACTAGAAAGATGGACAGAGACCCAGGGACATTCCTCAAGTCCTGTTAGCACACAGTGAGACTGAACTTTAAATACAGGGCCACAGATGTGAACATCTAAGGAGTCCAGTTGTGGATAAGTCCCACCCTCTATGGGCTCATCACTGCCTGTCTTCTTCAGTCTCATCCTGTGAGGCAGGCTGATACATTGCTAGAACTGTAAAATCCTTTTGGAAGACAAGTTCTCCTCTGGTTGGTGCTTTTTCCTTCTCCCAGCCTGAGATTCCTGGGGAAATTTGCATTTTATTGGCTCCAGTGTTTCAGTAGTCTGGTGGTCAGGTCCAGAGACATGGGTATCTCTTCAGAATACACTTGTCTCTGCCAGACCCATTACAGTTGGGGAAGAAGAATAAAAAGGTTAGCACATACCCAATATCTGTGTATAAGCTTGGGTTGGTTTCGTGTAACATCTGTCTGAGACTCCACAGCTGTTTACTAGTTGACTGTGGTAAACCCATCAAACCCTGTCTTCTGCCATTGAGCCAGCCCATGATGGGCTCTGACCTGGAAATTTTTACCTTGCTGCCTAGCCTGACTGGATCTTTACTTTTCTTCCTCCTTAGATGAAAGAACCCTGTCACTTCTTAGAATCGTTTCCTGTTGACTATATATCAACCCTGCTACCCCATTCCAGGCTGTCTCCACCAAACTGACTTGGTTATCACCTTTTTGGTCCCAGCATTTGTCACTCTGAAGTTCTTTCCTTTCTTGTTTTGTTCTTAGGAAGGGCAGATGTTCATGGTTACATCCCCGCTGTCTTGTGAATGAATGCATGGTCAGGATGAGGGCCAATGCTTGTCTGAACTAGGGACCAGCGTCACAAGAAGGTTTTGTGTAATTGCCTCAAGGGACTTCACGATAGGAGGCAGGGCCATGCGGAAAATAATAGAAAAACTTTCACTTTCTGATCTCCAAATGAGGCCACTTATAATACAGAAGTTTCCCAAATAAGACAGAAAGAGCTCAAAGCCTTGAGTGTGTCAAGGTAATGCTTCAAGTGGGTTCTGCCAAGATCATGAAGACCTAATCTTCCCCTTTGCCTTCAAAGTTCTGTCAGTCTGATGCATGTGTTTGGCTTTGAGGGCGAGACTACAAAGACAAGGGGAAAAACATCGTATCTAAGAACTGAGGTGCTGTGTGGCTTCCTAGCAGTGCTCTGATTCACTAACCATTGGTTTATAGAGGCAAACTATTTTACATTGTCTAGCATTCACAGCCTTGGGTTTGTGAGCCTAGTGTATCTAGGTTTGCTGAGTCACTAGGAGCATCGCAAAGACTCATGCACACCCACCTCTCCTGAAATCTGCCCTGTACTGTTTCCATCTAAAGATACACATAATGAGTAACTGTACTGTTAAAAATAAGATATAATTAGACTTGCAAGCTAACCTCAAGTGCCCACTTTTCCTTTTTTTTTTTTTTTTTTTTTGATGATTCTCAAGGTAATTTTCTCAGATAATGCCACGAGAGCCTGCCAAATTCTGGCCATTATAATACCATCAAGATCTGTTTCTTGGTGCTAGAGAGACAGCTCATTGGTTAAGAACACTGGATTCTCTTCTAGAGGAGCCAGGTTCAATTCCAGCACCCATGCCAGGTGGCTCACAACCACCTCTAATTCCAGCTTCAGGACTGCCATGCCCTCTCCTTCCCTCCAAGGGCATATGGTACATAGACATACATGCACAGACATACCCATACACAGAAAACAAAGTAAACCTTAAAACAACAACAACAACAAACCTATTCATTTTGCAAATAGTTGATGATGAGATCTTTCTCAATTACTTGTTTTGCATATAGGAGCAGGGACATTAAGTGAAAGACGCCAAGCAGGGGGAAGTGATGACATCATCCTTATTATCTTGAACTCAAATCACTTGCTGGTTTGAATAAAGTTCTCTGGCCACTTCATTCTCCTTGCTCCTAGCAGGGGACCAAGTGTCCTAGAACAGCAAACCAGGTACTCTGAAGGACACCGGCTGTGGATTTGAGATGTACCAGGAACCTCACACTCTGAATGCCACCACACTCTTCCTCCTGACATCATGATCCCTTTTTCCCATGGCGATGTCTCTGGTCACCTTCTGAGGATGTAATTCATTCTCTCTCTCTCTCTCTCTCTCTCTCTCTCTCTCTCTCTCTCTCTCTCACTCTCCTCCTCCTCCTCCTCCTCCTCCTCTTCCTCCTCCTCCTCCTCCTCCTCTTCTTCTTCTTCTTCTTCTTCTTCTTCTTCTTCTTCTTCTTCTTCTTCTTCTTCTTCTTCTTCTTCTTCTTCTTCTTCTTCTCCTCCTCCTCCCTCTCCCTCTCTTACTCTCCCTCCCACTCCTTCTTCCCTCCCTCCTCTCACTTTCCCTTCTCTCCCTCTCTTCCTACCATTTTCTGTCTTCCTCTGTCTCTACCTCTCTTTCTCTATGTGCCTGTCTTTCTCTGCCCTTTAGCTCCCCTCCCCTCTCTGCCTGCCTTTCTCTCTCTCTCTCTCTCTCTCTCTCTCTCTCTCTCTCTCTCTCTCTCTCTCTCACACACACACACACACACACACACACACATGTCTATTAGAAAACAGCAGCACACTACCCAGAACACACACTTGGGTACACTGTGGGTGTCACATGCTCTAGGCAGAATTCACACAGCTGTGCCACTGGAGCATCACTGAAAGGTCACTAGGTCAAAGTACCAGGGTGGATGTTTATTACTGTGTGTTAATTCCTTACCTTAGGTCTGGATACAGTTAAGCATTGCTCATTTTGTTAAGGACATTATGGAATTAATGTTCTTATGGATGGGGGTAGGTCAGTTGGGACCCAGGGGAATTTATACACACCCATACAATTCTCTTGAGGTGTAGCAAAGCTATATCTATATCTATATCTACGAAAATATATCTTTTCTTATATGTTCCATTTTTCATCAGCATTCTGTCCAAATATATTCTAGAAAGATAATATACTAAAATGTTAACAAAAGACTTAAAAATCAAAAGTGAGAACTGGAGAGCTGGCTTGGTGATTAAAAGCATGGGCTGCTCTTTCCTGAGACCCAGGGTCGGATTCTTGGCACTTACAAAGTGCCTCGCAACAATCCACAACTCTAGTTCCAGGGCTCCAATGCCCAATTCTGGCCTTCAAAACCACCAGGAAGGCATGCAGCATTCTCGCATACAGGCAAAGTACTCATACATGTAAAATAAAAATAGATCTTCTTTCTAAAAAAAAAAAAAAGAAGAAGAAGAAGAAGAAGAAAGGCTTAGAAAGCACAGAGCCTGGAGCCAAGGTCAGAACTGAGTTTCCTGACTTAAAGCTGCGACATATGGAATTAAAAATCCCTCAGTGGACTGTGCAGCCATAAAATGAGGAACATATTTGGATCTCAAGTTGTCTTTTTCTCTTCTCTGCCACTTATAATCCTATTCTTGCCCAAGGAGAAGATTCTCAGCTGTCCCCAAACTATTTAGTTTGGAGGGAAAATGACAAGCACTGATACTGATTTTACTTCCTTCAGCTTTGTGTTGAGAGACACACAAGGAAAGACGATATTGTTTTCTCTAGACCTGCTGCACCACACACAAAGTATATAGTGACCATCGCTAAGCAGCAAAGCAGGTAAAATCACAGGTAAAGTGATTTCTGCCCAAACATGGTGGTCCCGAGTTCAGATCCCCTTTACCCTTCTAAAAAGCTAGGCACAGGCATGGTGGTGCATAAGCATGGTAGTGCATATCACCTAACACTAAGTGCTTAGAGTATAAAGACAGATGCATCCTGAGGCTCGCTTACCACTCACACACCTAATCACACCAAACCTGTGGGCTCCAGGTTTAGTGCAAGAGACTGCCTCCAAATTAAGGGAAAAAGCCATTGAGGGAGGTATCTAATGTTGATATCTTACATATATTCACGTGTGTGTGCACATGCATGCACATATACACACGCATGCATTAACAAAACATTTACACATAAAAAACAACATTCACTCATATGAACATGAACATATACATATATCACACACACACATGAATATACATATACATACCTTACATACACACACACAAAACATATATGAACTCACAAGATCACGTATGTACACCATAGCCACACAAAAGGTGAGCAGCTAATGTCTGCCGTAGTCAGCCAAGGCATATGACCAGCCATTTATGGATCTAGACCTTGGGGAACATTTAAAAATATTTAATGGATAAAAAAATCACCAAGAGAAGTGGCAAATGCCCTTAGTGAGCACTAGAAAGAACATTACTCACCACAGAGGAACTGTAAGCTTGTTCCACACACCAGGGAGATGCATCCTTGTTCCCATCTGCTTCTTCTCAGTCAGCTTCCATGGGAATGATGGACTTGTAATGAAAACACAAGGGGCCTTAGACTCAGCAGCAGTGTGGTGCGGCTCCATCCACCTGAGCCTGAGACCATACTCTGGAAGGCTTTGATCTCTCTAGCTGTCCCTCTGTCCTGGGACCTCCCTTCTCAGCCCTGCCTCACTTCCTCTCCCTTCTCCTCTCTAACTATAAACTATGCACATCCATTTATTTAAAGGTCCTCATACAGGAAAACCTACCGTGTCCCATGTCTAAACCCTGAACCTGGTCACCATAGCGGGCTGGAAAACATGTGTGAAAATAGCATGTGGCTCAGAGGCAAGGCCTCCAGAGGGGTCAGATTGTCAGAGGTCAGAGAAAGTTGCTGATAGTGAGTGGGTGACTCTGGCTGCAGGTTCCAGGGCTCCTAGGTTTAAACCTGTTGCTATTGGTAGAGAAATCTTTATGCTAAGGACCCATCAAGTTGGGGAAGAAAAGGAAGAGGAGGAGGAGAAAGAGGAAGAGGGGGAAGAAGAGGAGGAATCTGAGGATCTAGGATTGGAAGTTAAGTAAGATGTGAAGTTCCATGGTAGCTGGAGACACCTCCCTCTCCTACCCCTTATCCTCTTCTTCCTCTCCACTTAGACCTCAGAGCTACACTCTTGCTCCCAGGCAAGATAAGCTCTGCTGGTACCCTGGTGTATGGACAGGGCTCTTCTGTGGAGCTGAGAGGTCACAGTCTTTCTTAGATGGTGGAAGGAAATTCATGGCAGCTGGCAGTTGGAGATCTGGGCTTGCAAAAGGAACCTATCTCAGTTGGCTCAGGTCCTTGAGTGAGTGAGGTAACTCTGTACCCCAAATCTGAGTGAGTCTTTTATAAAATGAGCATTCTCTGAGAGGCCCTTGGTCTGTTTTAGATGCTGGTCAAGAAGTAGCATTTTCAGAATTATTGAATCCAAAGGATTTTGTAACTTACAGTGCAATTTCTTTTTGCTTACTTGTTCTACTTAAGAGATTATTATTTTTGCATCCATTTGAGGACATTATAGTTACTATGGTCTCCTCCTTTTCCTCTCCCTCCTTTTCTTCCTCCTCCTCCTCCTCCTCCTCCTCCTCCTCCTCCTCCTCCTCCTCCTCCTCCTCCTCCTCCTCCTCCTCCTCTTCTTCTTCTTCTTCTTCTTCTTCTTCTTCTTCTTCTTCTTCTTCTTCTTCTTCTTCTTCTTCTTCTCTTCTTCCTCCTCCTCCTTCTTCATCATCATTACAATAATTGTCATTATTACAATCACAAGCATCACCAAATCATCAACATCACCATCATCATAATCAATATCATTATCACCCCCACCCCCATCACATCATCACCATCCTAGCATTATTTACCAGTGAACAGAGAATACTCTACTGTATTTCATCCCCTTTCAATGTGCTGAGAGTGTTTTGATAGTGATGAAAATGGCAAATTTGAGTAAAGGCTCCATAGTTTGTTATTGTTGGCTACTCTTTCTAAATATGCCATTTGGCTCAAGGCTGAAATTTGGTTCAAAACTTCCTATGTTACTGGTGATGTGATACCATCATTCTATTCACAGGGGAGAAAGGTTTGTTAATATCTCACACTGTAACCATATGTGTGTTATGTACAAATAAATATGTATATAACCATAAATATTTATGTGTGTAACAACATACATAATAACACACACATATATTGTCATAGTTTAGGTTTCACTGCTGTGAAGAGACACCATGACCAAGGCAACTCTTATAAAGAAAAGATTTAATTGGAGCTGGCTTAAACTTCAGACGTTTGGTCCATTACCGTATGGCAGGAAGCATGGCAGCATGCAAACAGACATGGTGCTGGAGAAGGAGCTGAGAGTTCTACATCTTCATCTAAAGGAAGTCAGGAGGAGCCAGAAGGAGAGTCTCTCCTGCAATGGATGGAGCTTGATCAGTAACACACCTCCTTCAACAAGGCCACACCTCCTAATAGTGCCACTCCCTATGCCCAAGCATTCAAGCGCATGAGTCTATGGGGGCTATTCGTATTCAAACCACCACATATACTGTGTGTATGTGTGTGTGTGTGTGTATGCACACACACATATGTATATATGGTTTATATATGTGGTTTATATATATGGTTATGTACATGGTTTTATATATAGTTATATATACATGATTATATATACATGGTTATGTATGTGGTATATCCCCACTATATCTCACACTATAATATATATGTCATACATATCCACATAAATATTTTAAATATACCACAAATATACCACATATTTCCATATATATATGGCTATATATCTATTTATATGGCTATATGGCACATATGGTTGTAGTTATAGTTATAATAATAAGATTTAACAAATCTTTTCCCCTAAAGATGGAACAATGGTATCAAATCACCAGTAACATATATGTGTTTGTATCTATATATATATATATATACATATTTGTGTTATATATATATACATATATACACATATATATATACACACACACACATATATATATATATATATATATATATTCTATTTAGTTATGTTTTCCTTTTTTGATAGCCACTCAATCCCAGCTTAATATCATCTCATCACTTAACTCTTTTGTTTTAAAATCTGAACTTCATAACAGAAACACCAGCCACCAGCCTACATTTACTTCCTAATAAGACAGCGCATTTCTCTAGGCTTTTACCGTTGTCCATTCTGTTTCCTTCCATTTCATGCATGTGTGTGAGCATATGCATGTGTGCATGTTGTGTACATGTGTGCGTGTGCATGCACATGCACATGAGTGTGCATGTGCATATGTGTGTGTGTAAGAATTTAGTAGGTCAGTTTGCACTGATGTATTGACAGCTGTCTCACACCCGAGAGGTGGAGACTGACCATCACTCTGTACTGTCCTTGAGGCTGGGTGCCTCAGCAGGTTGAATAGGCTCCACAGTAGCTGCCTCTCACCAGGATGGCCAACAACCCAGTGGTTTCTCAGTCCACAAGCCTGAGGAAACCTCCACTGTCCCAATCTAGCACCTGAAGCCTGAAAGTTTCATGGATTGTCACTGGTCCCTCATCTACAATGGAAACCTGAAAAAGCTGACCCTGATATCATCGACAGAATCAGCAGCAACAGCAGGGCCAGACAACTCACCAGCCAGAGGAAAGGCCAAGGGAGCAAAAGGAGAGTAACCCTCTGCTGCCACACCCTTTTGGCCTGGGCTGCTACCAAAGGTTGTTCCACACCAGTGGAGGCAATCAGGATACTTCTTCATGCCAGGATCCCTACTCAGGTGATCCCCATTTGTAGAAGGCTGATGTAAAAACTAACTATGTTACTAAGGTTTTATATTTTTACTGATGTAAGTGGATTTGAGTTTGCCAAGTTCTGAGACACATTTGTGGTTTTGTATATTGATATTGCTTTCTATGCATTCTCTGAGGAGGTAATTTTTATTGCAATAGACCAATTAGCCAATAGCACTTGAAAGGAGTAATGTCTAATGTTTACCTAACAAAACTAAGAAGGAAGTGCAAGACACAGGCAGGCTGCAGAAGGCAGATGTTAAACCTCTCAACGAAAAATTTTTGTGTGAAATCCAGTTTGGCACACCAGATAAAATCAAGACACACATCATCTGTCAGGACCTGAGAACTTTACATTATTATGACAATGCTGGAGACTTAGTTCAGTTGGTAGAGTGCTTTCCTGGCATATACGAGGCCATGAGATTTTATCCCCAGCTCTGCAGAGGCTGGATATGACGCTACACTCCTGTAACCCTAGGCCTTGGAAACTTGAGCCATGAAGCTCAGAAGTTCAAGTCTAACCTTGGCCATGTAGCAACTTCAAGGCTAGCCTGAGCTATGTGAGACACCATCTCACAAAGAATTATTATAATAAAAACAAAACAATAAAAAAAAAAACCTCAGTGTACACTTAATGCTATGCAATGTTTGTTCTCATGGCCAGTTTGAGTGGACAAGATGTTCTCTGTGATCTAAGTACAAGTTTTTCATAGAATAATTCATAAGATGATAAAATTCTGCAGAAACTCATGATTCATCACAGTCACAGGGTAGAATTCCCATTAAAAATCCATACTTCTCTTGTAGAGGACCCAAGTGCTATTCCTAAAACCCAAATCAGGTAGCTCATAAATGCTTGTAATTTAAACCCCAGGGAAGTCGACGCCCTCTTCTGGCCTCCTTGGGCACTGCACTCATATACAAATAACCACATACAAACGTGTGTGTGTGTGTGTGTGTGTGTGTGTGTGTGTACTTAATACATTTTTAATCCTTAAAAGCAAGCTATTTTCCATATCTCACACACCTCATCACCCCTTTCAAATTATTTTCAATATATTCTCTAAGGACTCCTTCCTTTTGAAATAGCATTAATTACTAGCCAGCTCTCAATCCTGTTTAATGAAAATATAGATTTTATTAGTAACTAAATATCCAAGTATCAGGGCCAGGAATAGAGAGGGGGAGGGAGGTATGGGAGAGAGAGAGAGAGAGAGAGAGAGAGAGAGAGAGAGAGAGAGAGAGAGAGAGGACAACATAATTTTAGAACTCAGAATGTATTGTTAACATGATCAGTCACTATGGATGTGCGTTGGAGAGGCGGAGCTCTGAGAACTACATGTCTCAAGGACTTCATGCTGTTACGGAGCATCACTCTGCTTGTTCTCACAATCATTACACCTCTCCTAGCTTAGAGTTGTGTGAAAACTCTTTGAGGGATTTCCAGCCCCTCACTGGGCAATACTGTTGGCACTTACAATAATGGCGATTGGTCTTTTTCAGACATTATTGCTGAAGCAGATTAATGATCCATCCACCACCTCTAGAAAGGACTTAGAGATGTAGATTGCTAGTAGCATCCACCAGCCTCTGAAAGAATTTGGAGATGTAGATTGTTAGTAAAGTTAGGTTAAGATGTTTTTGCTAGGGGCTTTGATATAGAAAATCCTGGGGAACAACTTAAAGCCCTTCTGGCTGCCTTTGGATCAGATGTAGAACTTTCATCTCCTTCTCCAGCACCATGTCTGCCTGCACACTGCCATGCTTCCTGCCATGATAATAATAGACTGAATTTCTGAAACTGTAAGCCAACCCCAATTAAATGTTGTCCTTTATAAGACTTGCCTTGGCCATGGTGTCTGTTCACAGCAATGAAAATGAAAACAAGAACATGACAGGCCAACCAATACTAGCTGATGTGTCTCTCTTGCAAAAGCCAGGTTAATAATCAAGTGATGATTAATTTCTTGTACTCATTTTTGCCCTCAGCTTCCTGGATATGATTTAATAAAAAAACTGTTAATGAGTAGATGTGTACCCTGAGGATTTGAAATAGAAATGACTGATTGTTTTTACATAAAAGTTTAGATTTGTGATTTTTTTAACAATTTTTATAAGATGACTTTTAAAGATAAATAATAAAACAATCGATTCTTTCTTTGTAACTGTAAATTGCAGCCTGCCAGTAAGAGAAAATGGCTCAGAAAAAATCACCTTGCTTGTTTACACTTTATTAGTCTATAACAAGTTACTTAGTTACGATTGTATGTGGGTTCTTGGGAATAATGTGTCTTTTGCCTGCATTATGTAAAATGTTTATTCATGTAAAGCTATTGTGGAACATACTGTGGGGTTTTTTTTTAAATAATCTTTCACTAGAAGAAAGATAAAATGCAACCACATTGTGATTTTTGTATTGCTTGAAAGACCTTGCTAGGATATATAAACTGTGGGAGAAAAAGTAAAGTTGGAGCTTTGCTCCATCCACTAAATGTGTGTATATGTGTGTATATATGTAAAGTGGTTGGTGTGTGTTAAGCTTGAGTCATGCACTGTGTGTGTGCCTGTGCACATGCATGTATGTGCATGTGTGTGCATGTGTATGTGCATCTGCACATGGGTGTGTCCATGTGTGTGCATGTGTGTGTGCACAGGTATGTGCACCAGGGGTGCATGTGCACATGTGTTTGCACATGTGGGTGTGAGTGTGGGTATACACATGCATGTGTGTGTTCCCTCAGTCCTTTTGCCAGCCTCAGATAGTTTCTTGCCAGCCACAGGAGTATTTTGAGAGCCTGGAAAATCAAGCTTTGTTCCCTCAGAGAAAAGTCTGCTGAGTGATCAGTCATCAACTCTATACCCCACCTCAGTTTACCTGTTGTGTCAAAGCCAGTTTTGACATCCGAGTATTCTTTCTTATCCTTTAATGTCTGAGTTCTAAGTGGGAATGCTAATAAAACCATCAAGTAGAAAATTCAGACACTTGCTCAATAGACACAGGGCTGACATCCTTTAGTCAACAATATTGGCAGGATGGCTCAACTGCCAATCTAAAACCCCTCCACCTCATACACACCCCCCAAATTTTCTATGGTGTTTTAATTTGCAACGGAGAAAAACAGATTTTTAAAAACAAGAACAACAATTAAGTAAACATGTTTCAGTTCTTCCTCAGTCCCTTTCCCTGATGTCAAGAAATATTATTAGAAGGCCCAGTGTGGTGGGAGGGTGGGTTTGACTTTGCTTTGTTGAGTAGTGTGCAGATCGAATGAGAGAGGACACTATGCTTATCTAGGCGCTGTGGCACTCAGTGGGTGCTTTGTGAATGTCTGAGGGACAATTTTACTCTTTCTAGTCTTTGTCTCTCCAAATGGAACCTAAATGTACCTCCTATGCCATCCATGTCCTCATATACAGTCTCCTGTTTGTTGATCTCACATTGATGGTTCTGCAGACCCCTTTCTGGTGCTCCCTCCTTTCTCTGCACCTTGCAGAGCCAGGCCCACCTGTCGGCTATTGTACTCCCTCTTCTAGCTCTCAGAAATACCTAGAATACTTTGCAAGTCTCACTGGTGCTTTTGAGACCATAGTATAGGTCAGACACACCTGGATTTAATTTCCAATTTTCTCGTAGTCTGTCTGACTTTAGACCACTTTCTAAACCAGTAGTTCTCAACCTTCCTAAGGCTGTGACTCTTTAACACAGTTCCTCATGTTGTGGTGACCCCAAACAATAAAATATTTCACTGCTACTTCATAACTGTGATTTTGCTACAGTTATGAGTAGTGATGTAAATATCTGATTTGCAGGATAGCTGATATATGACCCCCAAATAGGTTTATGACCCACAGGTTGAGGATTACTGATTTAGACAAAAAAATCAGTTGTATGCACCAGTTTCCTCATCCGCAAAGCTAGAGAACACAGTAATACTTGCCTCTTTACACTGTTAGGAGAATTAAGTGAACTGGCTTTGTAGCAAGGAGTTAGAACATTGTTTGACATCATGTTAGCACTTGACAGACATTTGCTTTTGAAATTATAATTACTATGGTCATAATGCTTTGAATTATCAGTCACTTGGAGAATTTTTTATTTTCATCTATGAGACTAAATGTGTTTTAGTGTCTGAACAGGATTGGCTCAATTCAGAGTACCTTTAGAGAACTTCTCCTGAGTTATGGCAAAGTGAAGCCATGTACTAAACACACAATTTCATTCCCAGAGTTAGCATGTAAGAGGAAAAATAGTCCTGATCAAAAACACTCTTGTAAGTAAGTCTTCAGAGCCAGTCATAAATACTTCTCTGTTTATGAATATGTACATGATCATTTTAAAATTAAAACTATGCTCCTCAAAACACTGAGATTCAGTAAGAAGAGAAGATCCTTCGGATACTGCCATTATCCTGCCATCAAGGAGCTAACCAGTCCCCAGAGGCTGTGCGAAGCCTCTAAGCCTGCTCCCTTGTATGATAGGTGGTCCTATCTGATCCCTCTGCTCTCCTCAACCTCCATCCTGTGTGAACTCACAGTGAGGCTTTGAGGGATGGCAGGTTCAAGGTTGCTCCAGTGACCAAGCCAGCTCAGTCAGTCAACAGGTTCTCCAGCACAGGAGTGAGAATTAAAAAGAAAAAAAAAAAGACGATTAAACAATATTGCAGCATGACCCCAGCCAGTCCTGAGGCTGAAGGCTGAGGCAGGTTTATTTTTTCCCAATTTTCTTTTAAACCATTTTAATTACATGCAAGTATTTAGGTCAGTTCTAGGTTGAGGAACCAGCAATACAATAGATAGTATTATCTATTTGTAATATATTGTACATAGTCAAGGAACAAACAAGGCAATAGACAAAGTCCCGTGATCACTCCCATGGTCACTCTCATGATCAATGTTTCCCTGGGCTCATCAGGATGACAAAAATATCTGAGCCTACTTCCCTGTCCTAGTCCAGTCATATTCATGCCTGAGGCCTACTTCTTTGTTCTAGCCTAAAACTTGGATTCCTGACTGAAATTATTTCTCTGTTTTAGCCTAAAATTAGATTCCTGCCTGAACTTACTTCTTTGTCATGGACCAATGTCGGATTCCTACCTAAAGCCCATTTCCTTAACCTTGGCTAATGTCAGAATCCTGCCAAGTGGCCCCAAAAGCTGTCCACACTCCAGGTTAAACTCTCAGTCTAGAAGCTTGAATTGTCCTACCATAATGCAAAGCTGTAGAAGACAAGGTGTCACCCTTCCATCTTAGTTTCTTTTCTTGTTGCTGTGACAAAGTACCCAGACAAATGTAATTGAGGGGAAAGAGGCTTACGTTGGGTTATGTAACTCAAGGGTACAATCCATCATGGAGAAGTTAGGGAAGCAAGAGATTGAGGAAGTTGGCCATATTGCACCTGCAGTCACAAAACAGAGAGAGATAAATACTCCAGGCAATCTCATGCTCTCCTGTCCATACACTACTTACTGCATACTATCTAGGGACTGATGCTGTCCACAGAGATGTGTTGAATCTGGAAAGGGTTGGTTTTTATTGGGTATCAGAGTTTGGAAAGGGCTTGCAGTGCCTCTTGACAAGGCAGTGCTTAAGGGATGGGGAATTAGCTCAGTGGATAAAGTACTCAGTGTGCACCTGAAAGACCCCTGAGAGGGGAGACCCTCACTCAAGTCTTGGGATGTCACAGCCACCCAATAATTCACAAGACACCGATCTAGATGCAATCAGCAAGAGGTATATTTTGGGATCAACCGGGCTGATGGTCAATCCATAACTCATGCAGGAGTAGAGGGATTAACCCAGTGGCCCAGGGGAGGAGGAATTTTAAAGGGTAAAACCACAAACCAAGGGGAAGAGGGGGTAACCAAGGGAACATATCACAAAAACAGTCTCAGCCCATAATTCAGTCAGTCAGCTAGTTCCTGGAACCACCCAGATGACTTGCATCTTTCTTTGTACCATTCACCTTGTGGAATGTGTTTCTGTGCTTTGAGCCTTCCCCACTCACAGGTGGGTTCTCTTCCCTGAGGTCTGAGGAATGTTAATCAGCCCCTCCCTTCCTCTCATAAATGTTAATCCAGCAAGTGTCCTCTGACACAGGGATAATGTACTCCTCCCGGAATGTAGAATGTATCCCGGGGCAGTGAAGACCTAAAAATCTCACATTTTGTTCTGCTTTCTTTGTGGAACTAGTGAACCAGCTGGCCTGCATTTTTTTTTTTTTTTTTTTGCTAGCGCCTAGGGGTCATAAAAACTTTCTATACTTTTAATAAGTTTTCTATATCCTTTCACTACCATAGTTTGTATCCTCAGGACCCAATAGAAGCTGATTTAGGAATAGTATCTGCCTTTAATGCTGGCTCTCAAGAAGTGAAGACAGAGGATGTCTGGGAAATTTGGCTAGTTAAACAATTGGGGATGGGCTCCCCCAGATATTCTGAAAGCAAGTGGGACATCCACAGGTAACGTTTGTGGGGGCTTTCTTTGGTGGCTGTCTTCATATACTAAATGCCTATAGGGATCTTTGTCATAAGATTTTCTTTGTTGTGGATGTTAACATGAATTTCTTGTGCTAATAAATAGTAAGGAATAGTTCCAGAAGAAATATAAAGGAATCTTTTCTTTCACCGGAATAAAAAGCATAAATAGAAATTACAAAGTTCCTGGTGCACCACATCACTTGATGGCAGCTGAAGGGATAAAGGATTTATTTTGACAGTGCAAGGATTGGCATTGCTAACCCCTGTGTCAGATAGAGCATAGTGGCTGAGCAGCTCCTGGTTACAGCAGGTGATAGCAGGAGCTAGAGGCTGTCTGCTCAGAACAGAGCAGACCAGGAAAGCAGAGAACCAAAGGTATTAAGGTTGTAAACCAGAAAGACCAAGTTCACGGACCTTACAATTTTCACCACCAGATGACTCCACAGTCAATCAAACTGGGACCATCAGCTGGAGACGGAGTGTTCCAACCCAGAGCCTGGCGGAGTGTTCCCACCTAGAGCCTGGCGGGGACATTTCACATCCACACACAGATTAAAGTCTGTGGAAGAACTGTGCTTTCATGTGTTTATAAGCAAACAGTTTCGTCTCCCTCCTCTTGCCTGCAGTTTGTTGTATCCATGTATTTAAAAGAATTAATCTACAGTATATGAAGTCTCCAAGGAAGAATGCTGGGGGGGTTGCCGGGGGGGGGAGAAGTTCGGGACGTCATTTGTAACTGCAGGCTTTTCTACTCATACATAACCTTGTTCCCAAAATAATGGCCCTAAGACTTATTATTTATAAGTAAATGCCTAGATCACAAGTTTTGTCTCATTCCCCGACTAGCTCATAATTTAATTAACCAATTTATTCCACTCTGTGAGTGCCACATAGCTGGTTGCCTCACCTCAGTTTCGGAAGCCCGCCTCCTCGGAGTTCTCTGCGAATCTCTTCCCAGAGTTCCTCTCATCCTACTGGAATGCCCACCTCCTATTTTCTGCTTCAGCTAATAGGCCATCAGCTTTTATTGACCGGTGATGCATCCGGGAGAGTACAGCAGTGAAAACTGCCAGCATCTCTGCTGACCCAGGCTCTTCAGGACAAAAGTCTCTGGAAGCCCCCTTGAAATGGGTTCTAACTAGAAGAAATAATCCACTAATGGATAGAAATAGTCAAAGAGTAAAACCAAGTGAATGACGAGCTCCAGAGGCTCACATGAGAAATGCACCCATAAACCGTCTATGCAGTTTAGTGTGTGCACAGGCATCATGGGAATATCGGTCTCTCCATGTTCTTCTGCATCAGTAGAAAGCCAGGACGCTACCAGACTAGGACAAAATCTCCATCAGGAAAGACAGATCTACTTTCTAATTTACCTT
Organism: Arvicanthis niloticus; assembly: GCF_011762505.2. NCBI lineage: Eukaryota > Metazoa > Chordata > Mammalia > Rodentia > Muridae > Arvicanthis > Arvicanthis niloticus. The sequence continues at coordinate 16,848,205 of NC_133432.1, read as the reverse complement.
TGTTATTTATTTACTTGTTTATTTATTTATGGTCCTGTGAATTGGACCTAGGGTCTCATATGTGCTAAGTGGGGATCCTACCACTGAAATGTAGCCATAGCCTATTTTAAAAAAAAATTTTTTTTTTTTTTGAGGCAAGATCTCACAATGCAGTCCTGAATGGCTTGAAACTCAGAACATAGACCAGGCTGGAATCAGACTAAGAAAGATCCAGCTGTCTCTGTCTCCTGGGTGCTGGGATTAAAGGCACCTATCACTACACTTGGCTTTTTGACTTCTTTATTTTTGAGATAGGGTCTCTCAAAGTTTTCTAGACTGGCCTTGAACTTAGTCTCCCTGTCTTGGCCTCCTGAATAGTTGGGGTTAAAGGCTGAGACATCACCAGACCTGATGATTCTTCTTGATTTTCTTTTTCTTTTTTCGGGGGTGCATCTGATGGATCTTCTCTAATCTGCTTCCTGTATTGATTGTGACTAGAAGACACATCCACAATGAAGCTGATATTTAGGACAGGCACTCTTAGAGATTGTGGTGTGGTCACTGTTTTTACATTTGAACATCAAAAATCTAAAGACTCAGTACAAAACCATATACACATATGTGTATACATGCACATACACATACATATAGCAAAGACTATCGTGGAATGCAAGTGTCTCCCTTCCCTGCATTTTCCTCTCTCCCTCAGAGGAGATAAATATCTTTCTGGCACCAAGCCTCCTAAAAGTTACTCCAGTGTAGCTGTTCCAGCCTGGCTCTCTGATTTGGTTTCCCGCTGGCCCTGTGATCCTGCAGATTACACAAATGCTGTCCCCTGCCTTCTTCCCTAACAGTGAGCATAAACCCCCTCCTGAGATGTGTTGTAAGTCAGAGCTGAATGTCTTGACAGTGCCCCCATGTTCCTCCTTCAGGGGAGAAGCCTTTTACTGTTGGTACTGACAGTTATTGCCAAAACAATGCCTGGAGATGCTTCAACTATAAACATTTTACCATCTTTGCTCCCTATGATGGTACAACTGCCACACCAACAGAGAAAAAGGAGAGAGAGAGAGAGAGAGAGAGAGAGAGAGAGAGAGAGAGAGAGAGAGAGAGATTTTAAGGCTAGGATTTAAAAGTTTAACAGTGCCACACACAAATCCAGATCCTTTCCTGGGGTTGCTTGTCGGTTTCCTTACATTCTTTTTGAAAAGTTCAAAGAATGATTCTGGGGTCCTTATATTCAATTTTCTTTAAAGTAAAAGGTATCAGTAAGTTTGGGGGGGGGAGAGTAACCAGGTTTTGTTTGACAGGAAGATAAGAAGAAAATGGCTATTTGTGTGTGTGTGTGTGTCTGTGTGTGTGTGTCTGTGTGTGTGTGTGTGTTTTCCTAAGCACCCTCTCCCTTTAGCTTAGTTCAAAACTGCTGAGTGCTGTATCCATAAACTTGCAGCAGCTGTGGTTCCCTGCCCAAGACACTTGCAGGGCAGAGGAGGGTAAGAACTCATAAAACAGAGGGAAGGGAAATGAGCCAGGAGGAGAGCAATGTGCTTCTCTACCTCCGTGAGCACAGCAGCTAGGGATTGAGAAGCAAACCAGGCCGTTGTGAGAATGGAGAACAAAGCCCTTGTTTGATTAGACTAGATGTGCAGAAGACTTCCCTGCTCACTTGAGCAGTTTTTATCAGCATCCCTTAAAGAGAAAAGTCGGCTAACAGAATAGATACTAATGAAGAGCCATCTAGTCGGGGGGCGGGGGGGTAAGCAAAGACTCTCTGATTTACTAAGTTTGCCTACATCTGACTACAGTTCATTAGAAATTTCATTAGAAAAATTTAATTAAAACTCTTCCACATAAAGAAAAATAAACCTGCCCAGACCATAACTTCTAGGTAAAATATAGGTCTCCGGAAAACAATGGCACCATAGATCTGTGCTTGAAAAGTGTCCTAGTTCCTCCTGAGTGCTGTGGAGAAAGCAAGGCTTAAAGCCCACACAGTCGGCTTCAGGGCAAAAAGGTCCTAAGTAGTGGTGAGAATTTAATTTCCAACCACTGACTATATAAAAAGGATAAGTGTGATTTCCCCCCTCCTCAAACACCACAGAATAGACCCTTTCCCAGTATTTGGAGGAGAGAGAGAAAATGACTTTGCTCCGTTGAGGAACATGGATAGCTAAGTCCAAATTCATGGTATCCCAGAGACTAAAGGCTGGGGGAGAGGTCTGGACAGGGTCAGAGAGAGGAAGGATGCCTGGTGCCTGGCAGTAGCAGGAACTTGAAGTTAAGTACCCATAGTATAAAAGGACTTCAGGCTGGAAAGATGGCTCAATGGTTAAGAGCACTGACTGCTCCTCTAGAGGACCCAGGTTCAATTCCCAGCACCCACATGACAACTCACAACTATCTATAACTTCAGTATCCAACATCCTTACCCAGGCAAAACACCAATACATATAAAATAAAATTAGAAAGAAAAGGGGCTTATCAGTGAACGCTCAACGCACTGTCTCCTTTTTAACAGTCCAGAACCCCAGCCCATGGGATGGTGCTGACCACAGTGAGTGTTGAGAGGTTTCTTCCCACCACAGATAGAACTCTCTTGGAAAACTCCCAAAAAGGTCACACATGTGCATCGCCTTGTTGACTCTAAAGTCAAGTTGGTAGTCAAGATCATCTCAGGGATAAAAATTAACAAAACAGAACAAAGTATGTGTGTGGATGTTCAGGTGTGCTGGCTGGTGGGTGTGTCTCTGTATCCTTAGTAAGAACCTATCTGTTAAGTAACATGCTTGAACGATAAATAACCGTACACCACTAGCAATGTATCCAAAATGAATTGAAGTATGCTCAGGGAATCTTGAGTTCAGAAAAAGACATAGTATGTCCTCTCTGTGTGTATCTGTCTGTCGGTGTCTCTGTGTTTATCTCTCTCGGTGTTTTCCTTATTACCCTGTTAGCCCTGCCACACAGCCCTAAAACAGGTTCTCAATCCCTTTATATTATACAATTCTCCTAAGGATTCCATAAAACTTTTGTTCATGCAGATTCTAGTGAGGGCTATTTGGCATATCAGAAATTAACATTGTGAAATGTTTTAAATGCCATCTGTTATTTAAAAAATATTAAGCCCATTACATGGCAATACACAGAACATATTTTTATGATAACTATATTATTCCAACAACAATTACGAGGGAGAATGAAGTGCTTCTGCATTTTGTTAATCTCATCATTGTCCTGCTTAATAGGAAGCAGCTGTGTCTGCTTAGCCTGTTGCTGGTCTGCTGTTCAGTGTGGGGAAAACTCTCTCTCTCTCTCTCTCTCTGTCTCTCTCTTCTCTCTCTCTCTGTCTCTCTTTCTCTGTCTCTCTCTGTGTGTCTGTGTCTCTGTCTCTGTCTGTCTCTGTCTCTCTCTCTGTCTCTCTCTCTGTCTCTCTCTCTCTCTCTGTCTCTCTCTCTCTCTCTCTCTCTCTCTCTCTCTCTCTCTCTCTCTCTGGAGAAGAGCCCCAGGCAAAGCACAGCATTTGGTGTATCCCCTGATGTGACATCAGCCTTCGCCTTCAGGGACAGAGTTATGCTTGGTAGCTTTACTTCATGCCAGGCTACTGCATTCTGCAAATCTTTTCTTTTTGATTTAATTTGTGCTCAACCCATACCAAAAGCATTTTAAAATGTCTTTTTATTAATCAGTGTCTTACAGGGTTAGAAGACATGCATGTGTACACTGTATTGTGTTTAAATCACATTAGTGATAGCCACTTCCTTAGATGTTTATTAAATTCTTACTAGTGTTTAAAGTATTGTTCTAAAACTTAGTCATTTTTTCTTTCGTGATCTTATACATGAATGCACTGTATTTAGACCATATCCACTGTTGAACCTTTTCCCAGATTGTCTGTCCCAAGTTCATCTTCTCTTCCCTCTCCTCCTCCTCCTCTTCCTCATCTATCCAATTAGTGAATCCAATTAGTGTTTCCCAAATGCAGAGGAGAAAAGTGACTCTGATGCTTAGCCCCAGATGGGAAATGTCTGCCACAGCTCTGCCCTCTCAGGGGTCAGGATACACCAAAGAGAAACGGCAGGAGCCAGAGGTTGTCTTATCTTCTGGACAAGACGGGGCTGCTGGTGGCATGAGCTCATACCAACTTTGGTTGTCCACATAAGACCCAACAAGACAACATTCCAGCACAAAGAGGGGGAGGGCTGACAAAGGCCTCACCAAGAGCATCACAAGTCCACTATTTCTTGTGAGACCAGCTTGCATCCAATCCCTCTTTGCCCTTTAGTCTCACTCCATACTAAGGAATATCACTGGGCTGCAGCTCGCAGCCCTGGAGAACCCTTTCATGGGATAGAGCTATGAACACTCAGGAAAAAAAGATTGACTCCTCCACTCTTTTATTTTCCTGGATTTATTTCTCAAATGTCTTCCATAGAGCAACTGATGAGGCAGAAAAAAAAAAGACTATTTTGGAATTTAGGCTATTTGGAATTTAATAGGAATTAGCCAACTATGGCTGCAGAGGCCATTCCTCTGGGACACATAGCAAAAAACAAAACAAAAAAATGTCTTTGCTTCTACAACAGAGAAAAACCCCACTCACAAAAAGGGGTTCACTTTCCAGACTCGCCAAAATGTTTGCTTGCTTGCTTATTTATTTATTTATTTATTGAGTTTTAGAGAAAAGTTTATTATATAGATTTTTAAGTGGGAGCTTAAGAAACAGAGACAAAGTCACGTGGTTTGAAACAAGCCAGCATGGAGGTGGGCCTCATGGCGGGGAGAAGCAACCATGTGGCCGGGAGGGGAGCTTTAGAGAAAGATGAAGGAAGGAAGCCAAAGTAACAGGAAAAATATACTTAGGCTCAGGCCAGCATTAGAAAAAAATGACAGAGGAGGGAAAGAAAAAATAAGGAAAAGTTGCCCTTTTCTGAGTCAGAAGTCAGAGATGCAGGCAGATCTGGATTTATTTGCTTATTAGATAAAGTGTTTGGGGGGGTGGGGGAAGGCATACAGAGTACAAGCCCAATAACAGGTGTATTCTATAATAAAAATGGAATTCGTACTACGACTTAAAAAGAAATGGGCTGAGCGTGGTAGTTCAGATCTTCAAAATCAGAATATAGTCCCCCAGCAAACACTGAGAATTGATTTTTGTATCTTTCAGAATCAAAAGCATGAAGCTGGAAACCATCTGAGGCTAGGTTTCCAAAACCAGGGAGGAGAAATCTTAGAGCCATAGTTAGAAACAGAAAGGCAAGGCTGGGAAGTCTGCAAAGCAGAGAGATGCCCCAGGGCACACCTGGCATGAAGCCCAAACGCACCCTCTTCTTTCTCCCCAAGGAAAAACTCATCAAGCAGGAATGATAAAAAAACCCATGGAGAGTTCTGAGAACAACTTCCCCTTTGAGCTCTCTGATTCTCCCTGTTTTTCCTTGCTGTAGAAGAAAATATTTCCTGGCGGATATTCTTAGGGTACATGTCTGGCTCCGGAGACTCACTGCCTTGTGCTTAGGCAGCCTGTACCAGAGTTAAGATTCAGTGATAGAGATGAGAAAGTTGATCACCACCATGGTGCAGAAGGACAGTACAGGAGCCAGAAAGCCCGAATCTTGGCCACTTGCAGCTGCTCAGTCCTGTGAGGCCATGACAGCTGGTGGCAGGCCAGAGAGACGGGCATATGGCACCAAAACCTTAATAGAGGTTACCTCTGAATTTTAGCATAGCTGGCAGTTTCTGTTTTCTTTCTTTGCTTATCTATGCTTTTGATTCTCTAGAATACCCTTCTCTGCCCTAAGTCTCTGCCCTTCCCATCTCCCCTCTAGTCTATGACTCCAGCTGAGTACCCTTCCGTAAGATTTTAGATTAAATTAGCTAGGTTAAGGCCAAAAATTCATCATGTCACAATTGTTGGTTTTTTTTTTTTTTTTTCACATCGGACATCTCTGTGTCTTTTGGTAAATATCTGGGCAGTATGGCTTACTGTTGGCTCACACAACCAAGTAGTCTGTGAGGGTTGTGTTCTGAGAAGATGGACATATGGGGTAGTGAGCAGAGGAGACATGCGCGTTGAATTGGCCAGCGTCTTCTAGGGTGTGGCTGCCACAGTGAAAAGCTGGCAGGAGATGCCTCATGTGCCTGCAAGCCCTTTGCCTTGTATTGAGCATTAGACTACAGCATCTTCAACTCTATGTCTGCAGTTGTCCAGACATTTTTCTAGGCTTTCAGCCCTGGTGTAGCACTTGTGAGATATATCACTCTCTGGATCGGGAGCCTGGCTCTCTGCCTCTCCAGTGTGCAGATGGCCGTTTCTGGGCTATCCATCTTCCTAACTCATAAGCCTCGCCAATAACTCATATATATGAGAAATATATGTGTGTGTATCTCAGAATGACATACAAATAAATATCTGTATATATACATGTTTTCCTATGTCCTTCTGATTCAGTCCTCTATAGAACCCTAACACACTACTTTCTGTACATAAACTTGGTATTGTATAACTCAATACCAGTAACATGAACAGGAAAGAAGGCCCAGAGTGTAAAAACACGTGCCCTGCCAACATGAGGATTTCTGTTCATGCCCTTAGATCCTATATAAAAAGCCTGGCATGATTGCAGATAGATGCCCATAACTCCAGTACTGGGGGAATGAAGATAGTCAGACAGGCAGATCCTGCTGTTAGCCAGGCTAGCAGAACCTGAGCTTCTGGTAGAAGGAAGTTCCATGTCTAAGGGCAGTTAAGACAGAGAGCAATACAAGAAAGATATCCAAAGTCTTGCGTGGATCCTGCATGTACTTTCATGGGTTCACACATATTCACATTCACATGTGTGCAATACACAACACACACACACACACACACACACACACACACACACACACGAAAACAAAAGGGAAAAGCTAGAACCATTATCTCTGATGCTTACAGGAGCCAGACTGGTAAAGGGAATGTTTGTGTTTCTGTCATAAAGGAGTGCTGGGTATACAGCCAGGAGGGAGACTTTCTGAGGAGGTCAGTCTGTGTTCACCTACAGCTCATTTGTGCCTCGTTAAACACATTGCTGATGGATGTTCTGGCCTTTCAAGGCAATCCAAATCTCCACTCCAGAGTTCATTTTGAAAGCTTATTTCTCTGTACTGACAAGGCACTGTGCTTTATTTTAATCAGCGACTTGGCCAGAGAGAAGGTGCCTCACCTCTTCCTTCAGGCTCCCAGTTAGCAGCCTCAGCCTGGATTCACCCCCACTCAGAAGTTATTTTGCCTCTCCTCTGTTCCCTGTTTTAATTGTTGAAAGCAACTGAGTGAATTCATGCTCATGTTTGAGCATGAATATGTTAAGTGGGTGAGTCAAATCTTAGGGCTAATTTCTGTTGTTATTAGTGTTTCATCTTCAAAATTATGCCTTTTATTTACTCCTTGAGAATTTTATACATGTATACAATTGGTTTTGATCATATTTATCCTCTCTTTCCTTCTCCCCAATTGTTCCCAGATCCCCACCAAGTTTCCCTCCTTCCCCTCCTTCCCCTCCTTCCCCTCCTTCCCCTCCTTCCCCTCCTTCCCCTCCTTTTCCTTCTCTTCCTCTTCGCCCTCCTCCTCCTTCTCATTTTTCAGAACCCACAGCAGTCCAGTTAATGCAGCCATATTCACATGGGTACGAGGTCATCCTCTGGAGCACAACTGAGGAAAATCCTCTCTTCCTTCAGGAGCAGCTGCCAACTGCCAGTAGCACTTCAGCTAAGGGTGGAGACCCAGTAGCGCTACCCACCTTCCATGCTGGAATCTTGACTGGGTTACCTCGTGTAGGCAAATCACAGCTGCTTTGAGGTTCCAGATGTGATGGCCCTGTCAGGTCTCGAAGGCAGCCTCTCTGGGCTCTCCTCTCAAAGCTATCGGACAGCTGAGTTAAAAGCTACCCTTCTGAGGCATAGTCCAAAAGATCCACATAAGAAGTTTGTACTGCTAGGCAAGACAGCAGCACATGCCTTTGATCTCAGCACTCTGAAGACAAAGGCAGAGGCACGTGGATCTCTTTGAGTAGGCCAACCTGGCCTACAAAGGGTAAGCACAGGCTAGCCAAGTCTAGGTAATATGACAATGTCTCCAAAATGTGTTTTTATTATTATACAATCGACCCAGCAATTTGTACTCTGTATATTGTTAATAATATGTGATTGCTTTTTGGAACTATAGGTTTATATGTTTTGTGTGTATAATTTTACAAATATACTTAAAACATATATAAATAACTATAATAAATATATAAATATAATAAAACATATTGTATAGAGATATAAGTAGTGGTAGAGAGGTAGATGGAGAGGGGGTATTTTGGGGGTTGTTTTGTTTTGTTTTTTACTTTTCACCTTTTTTACTTTTGTTTTTTGTTTTTTTGTTTTTTTTCTTTTTTCTTTTTACCTGTTAGACTTCTTTCTGCATTTAGGATCTTAAACCACATGACGGTACACTAGGACATCATTGGAAACACATAAAGCTCCATTCCCACACAGGTTTACTATCTAGCCATATGGATACAATATTTCTTACAAGGATTTCTCTCCTTATTGAAACTGTTCCAACGTTCGAAACATATGACATTCAGTGCTGAAATTCTATTTGTGAATCAGGCCATCTGTAGGCAATCAGGAGATGCTTTTTCCACAGGGCCTGGCTATTTGCTCAGAGTGAATATATGATGTCTTGATAGAAGCATTAAAAAGAGGCACAAGGAAAATGCAAAGGTAGATTAAAATCTCGATGATAAAACAATTCAGTATTCTTCACCTTGAAATGGCACTACGTGTTTGCATGATGGCACACAGATGTGCCCCTGTGGAGCCCACCTCCCGGCAGATGTTACAAAACTCTTTATGAGCAGTGGATGGATGCCTCCATCAGAACCCTCAGCCTGTGTGTGTTTCTTATGATTGATCACCGAGTGCATGTGCCTGTAAAGCCCTTTAAACAAATTTATCATTTAGTAACAATACAAAGCGCATCTCATCTTCCTGCAGTGATATTCCTCTTCTGGTTAACACTGCCCAACGTTTTACACTACCACCTCCTACCTTGGATTCCAGACATACACAGCTAAATGGGACGACATTTATGCACAGAATGAACATGAAGGTTTCTCCATCCTAAGAACTTTGACCCTCTTTCCTTGTATATCGTGCTGCGTCCATTTCATTCCTTTGGTCTCAAACTTCCTCCTCCTTGGATGCTCTCCTCATATTTGCTTGCCTGCCATTCTCCACCCTCAAGTTGGGTCCTCTTTCTTTTGGGATATCCAAAGCATCCCTCTGCCCAAACCCCCATAGAACATTCTATATACACCTAATGCACACATTGTTAAAATTTAAGTTTTCTGGTGAGTTTGGCTTAAAATAGATGCTCCTCAAGGGAAAAAAGAGTGGGTCTTGTCTATTCATTTACACCCAGAGTCCATCAAGTTCATAGAACAAAATAAATATCTGGATTAAGCTAAGGGGTTTCATCAGGATTGCTTTAAAAGTCCCTTCAGTGCTGGTATTTTATTCTACCTATTGGGTAAATGATCGGAGAAGGGCCCATTATTCTTCATTTAAGGTGTGTGAAATGTCAGGCTGCAGGCTCCAGCTCTATTCACAGTACAAATTTCTTATGATTTATTGGCTCTCCTTAGCCCCTGTGAACACCATCCATCACTGGGAAGCCCAGAGCTCCAGCCTTCCATTCGATTTGGGAATTGTGCCACTGCGAACATACCAAGTCTATTTTAGAATCTGGTAACTAACAATGCTGCCACTTCTACAGCAGCCTGTGGCTGAAGCAGAAAAAAAGTCTATTTCTGGGTTGTGTTGTGCCAAAAAAAAAAGGCTTTTTTTTTTTGTATGTGTTTACTGCAGTGGGTTTTGGAACAGCATTGGAAAGAAGCTTCTCAATTGGCCATGGCATTCATTAACGGCTGTCGTTGCTTGTGAGGGTAATCTCGGAACCTTCAAAGCATGGAGGCTGACTCCTCGTGACTCTTGGATCTTTGGTTCTGATGACTGCCTTCTGCCTTCTCCACTGACCTCATACAGAAAGCAGTGGCAGGTGGAGAAAGCATATTCGACTTATAGACTTTACTCCAGAAATGGTAGGCATCTCTCATTTGGCCATCTCTCATTTGGAGCAGAAAAACTCCAACGAGCCTGCTGTAGCTGAGGATAAACCTGGAAATTACAGGACACGAGACATGTGTGACATGCAAAAGATGATCTTGTTCTTGATTACATGTTCCCAGATCCATGGAGGAGCTAACCCAGTACATCTCCGGGGATTTTGGAGTTGACATTATACCTGGGGAATGCCCTTGTGTATTCCCAGTTCTCTCATAGAACCTAGAGCCTGGGAAGACAAATTTTCTCACACCTATTTTTATAGTTTGACTAGGAAGTATCTCCTATGAGCTTGAGAGCTGAAACACTTGGCCCCCACTTGATGACCTTCTTTTGGAAAATACTGGAAACTTCAGGAGGTATGACCTCTGTTGAGGAAGCAGGCCACAGAAGGGACATCTCTGAAGGTTAATTTTGGTCCCCAGTTCCTTCCTTTCTACCTGTCCACTCTTTCTGCCTTCTCCTTGCAGGCCTGCCTCTATCTATGTATCTATATATCTATGCATCTATGTATCATCTATGTATGTATCTATGTATCTGTGTATTTATGTATCTATGTGCGTATCTATGTATCTAACTATGTGTATCTGTGTATCTATATATCTATGTATCTGTGTGTCTAACATGTATCTATCTATTGATATTCTATTTTTCTATCTAATATACCAAACATTTATCTATCTAATCTATGTATTTATCTTCTATCTAATCTATCTGCCTGTCTGTTTATCTAATCTACTTTATATTTATCTATTTTCTATCTATCTATCTATCTATCTATCTTTGTATCTATCTATGTATTTTCTATCTACATACCTACCCATCTATATCTCTATGTCTCTATCTGCAAGCTGTCCATCATGAGGCAAGCATACTGTGCTCTACCATGTACTTTTCCCGCTATGGTGTTATGCCTCATTATTATAGACGTCAAGTTAATAGAAACCGGGATTATAGACTAAACCAAACCCTCTGAGACCATGAGCTGAAATAAATCTTCGCTCCCTTGGATTGGCTGTGTCAGGTATTTCACCACAGCCACACAAAGCCCAACTAATACATCACCCAGCAGCCTTCAGCTTCGACAGAGATTTCCTTAAGAGTCTGTTAACGGCTTCAGGAAGAGTGAAAGAGGAAAGAGCTAAGTGAAGAAACCAGGTCAGACAGAGCTGTGGGAACCAGCTTTACCCCCCTCTCATCTTGCTTTAGGCCTGTTACCTGGATCTTCTCTCTAATAAGCTTTTAATGACTGTTCCACCTGGTGTGTTTGCAAGTCGTGCTGTCTACACCCTATTTTCCCCGTAAGCAAATCAATTAAGCTCCACGCCTCCTTGCCCTCACCTTGTCTCTGTCTTACCCTGACAACTCCCGTTTCATTAGCGCTCCTGGAAAGGGCTCACCTCAATTTGTTTCTCCAGATGTTTTGGCCATCTCATGACAGAATAAGATAAATTCTGTTTAGGATGCACTGAAGCTTAGATGCCACACAAAGTGAAATATTACTTGGGATACTGATGGCTCCTCCCTGGGACAGCTGCAGCTGCTGCTGAACTACAGAGATGTAGTAAGTTTGTGAGAACTATGCTGGCAGGGGCTGGCTTCCTCTACTGAGAATCTGAGATGCGTTAAAGAGACCCACAGACCCTCCTTGGGGTGACTGTTGTACCAATAGGAGGCACCCTGGTTTCAGTGCAGGTTTCCAAACTACAAGTGCCTGTTTTAGAAGTTAACGCATGCATGACTATACCTATGATGTGAGAGAAAGAAAAGGTATTATTTGTTTTTTATCTATGTATATGTTGGCAGGGGTTTCACCTGTGTACTTTATTTTCATTTCATGGATATTGATGTTTGGCCTGTGTGCATATCTATGCATCATATTGGTGCCTGGTGTCCAGGCAGGAGAAAAGAAGGTTCAGATAACCTGGGTCTGGAGTTACAGGCAGTTGTGAACCACAATGGAAGTACTGGAAATCAAAGCTGGGTTCTTTGCAAGAGCAGTCAGTGCTCTCAACTGCTGAGCCATCTCTCCAGCCCCAGTATTTGTCTTGTCCATTGCTGTTAAAATGACACTTGAAGCTATAGAGACTCAAGGCCCATGTCGCTACTTCCTTCGAATTTTGGTGGAATGCCACTTTAAGACCTCCCATGATCTTAACTGTAATTTTTTACACACACACACACACACACACACACACACACACACCCCAAGTCCCTATTGTTAGCCAGCTTGGCCTCCAGGGTCACCTGATGCTAAAAAATACAAAGAAAGACAGACTTTTTGTCTCCAAAAATATCTCACAAATTAATAAATTGATGGTTCCCCATAGAAAAGAATACAGGGAGGCAAAAGCCATCCCGCCCACAGTCCAACTCTTTCAAGGTCCGCAAAGTCGGGGGCATTAAGAGAACAATTCAATAAAAGACTTAGCAAAAAGAAAAAAAAAAAAAAAAGCCATGCTTCAGGGGAACTTGAAACTACTGCATCAAAGGATGGAGAATGCTCACCAAGGTGTGCATTCCTGGAAGCACATCCTCAGCTTTAGTTTTGACGAAGGAAGATGCTGGGGAGCAACTGGTGGATGCCCAGGCCAGTGTGAAATGCGCACACAGAGAGGAAAGAAAGCAGCAGCAACGACGCTAGTCAACAATTGAGCAGCCGCAGCAAGCCTTGTGAGGTTTTATATGCTTCCTCTGTAATTCGCACAACCAGAAAATTAGGAATTATAAGGCTTGGGCGAGAGCTGCATCTATAAGGCGTTTGTCTTCTACATGCAAGGACCTGAATTTAATCTACATTTTAGAAAAGGAAAAAAAAAAATGCCAAGCATGGTGGTGCATGTTGATAATCTAAGTGTCTGGGAAGTGGAGGTGGGATACCGCTGTGTCTCTAGGCGGCCAGCTTAGCCTAGTCAGTGAGCTCCAGGCCCTAAGGAGAGAGACCTTGTCTCAACAAAACATGATGGATGTCACCTGCATCTGAAAAACAGTCCCCATGTGTGTATGTAGGAGGGTGCATATACTCCTGTACACAAATTGAGTTTAGTGGCTAATACTTCTTTTTAAGTAGATATAAAGTTGGGGAGATATATAGGGGAAGATACAGGGGGAATGGAAAGGGAGACAGGGAGTGAGTGTTTTCATATTTCATATATACACTGATGGAATTCTCAAAGAATAAAATTCTTAATGGAAAAGAATTGAAGTTCAAAAAAAAAAAATCTGTAGCATGTTCTTCTCAAACTGAAACAGGCACAACTGTATATGTGGCATTTGGTCAGTATGTCCTTAAATGGAGCCACTTAAAATCCAAGTGCCTTGGCAGTTGGAAGTAGGAAGAGTGTAACAGCAGACTATGTGTCTGTCATGTGTGCGCAGCACAGATGAACAGACCCTGCAACTCGCAACTCCAAAATCAGGCCCACTGAGGCCATTTGGTAAGGTTGATGGCTGACCCTATGATTAGGTTTGGAACAGGCCCATAGACCTTGGTAGACCTCCAGGTCTTAGCAAATCTGACTCCGTGGTGCAAGTCCGTTCAGGCCACAAAACCCAGCACATAGACAGCACACCTGCCAAAGAAGAAAACAGAAACCTAATCCATCAAAGTCCATAGTTCTGGGCAAATCTGAAATGTACTAACCTTGCTTTTCAGTTTCTGTACTACTCTTCTGGCTAACTGTTCTTGTTAACTGAAGTATGTCAAACCAGGACTTGATTTTTGTGCTTAAAAGCTCACCCAGAGAAAGGCTTGGTGCTACACTGGGATCCCAAAAGCCCAGTGTAGTATCTGGCTGGCTAATAATGACTTTCAATTGCCTTAAAGCCATGTTTGAATAGACTTCTTTGGTGAATACCCAACAGGGATTTTTTAATATAAATTTTATTTCATTTTTTACTTATGTGTGCACACATGTTGTTATGTGCTTATATGTGTGTGCAGATGCCCACAGAGGCTAGAGGCATTGACTCTCCTGAATCTGAAGTTACAAGTGGTTGTGAGCTACCCAAAGTGAGTCCTGGGAGCCCCACTCAGGTCTTCTGCAGGAGCAGCAAGTGCGCACTGCTGAGACTCCTCTCTAAGCAAGTTGGGTTATTAACAAAAGGATGATAACAGTCACTCAAGTACTTTCTGCTGTGAGCAAAAACACTTACTAAGTCAGAAAGCCGCTGGGCAGTGTTTTGTGCCTTCAGCTCCTCCAGGGTGGGAGAGATTGACTGTGGGATACAAGACAAGTGTTACTGTAATCATTAATTAGTTTCTACCCCACTTTAGATCATTTAGTTCTCAAATAAGTGACAAAACCTTTATATTTATAATAAGCCTTAAAGCACTAGAGTTGGGCAGATATTAAGCCTCTATGCTATTTTGTCTGCTGTCAATGATCCTGAGCTTGCCATATTCTACCTAGACCAGTCCTACTCCAACTGGCTTAGGTTATGGCCATGGGCTTATGACCCACCCCACAGTGCGTTCTTCCTTCTTCCTCACTCTCCCTACAAACTCCTCACTGGATCGTCAAGTCCCACCTTTCTCCATCCACTGCCCAATCACAGGCTCCAGCCTTTTATTGATCAGTTAATTTGAAGAGAAAGGTTTGCACAGCATCACTTTTGGGTGTACACGGGGATCTGCTTGTCAGGACAACCGGAGCTTGAGAACCAGTATTTACCATTAGAATACAAAGTAGTCTCAGACCAGCCTACTGCAACTAAGCCAAGCCAAAGTAATATGAGCTGACCGAAGAGAAAGGGAGTCCTCCCATCAGACTGAGTCACAGCTGTGAGCCTGCAGAGATGCAAACTCAGATCAACATGAAGAAAAAAAAAAAATCCCTGCAGATCCATTTTCTGGTTTATGACCATCTGTTTTTGACAAATCATATTTTGCTTTTGCCCTCACATAATAACATGAGCTATCGTCTCTTGGGGATAATAAAACGGTCATTACTTAAAGCTATAAGAGCTATGAATGTAGTTCAGGTGGTAGAGTGTTTGCCTGGGTATACAAGGCCCTCAGCTCCTGTCCCAGAACCCTGTAAACTGGGAGTGGTTATGCAAATCCTTAATCTCAGTGCTAGGGAGGTAGAGGCAGGAGAATCAGAAGTTCAAGGCACTGATAGCCTACAGGACAGTTTGATGCCTATCTTAAATAGACAGAATCCTGTATGAAAAAAAAAAAAAGAAATAACTAAATGAGAATAAAAACAGAATTAAAGATTAAATAATGTGTTCCGTCATCAAGAGGTAAGACAAGCTGTATTTTGTTGACTTTTCTAAAACATATACAAATGTGCTGTGTGAGTTTCCCACCTTGGTAATAATGATTCCTTTGGACTAACTTCAAAGAACACTTCCCAGAGGCAGAGGTATGACATTTCAACCCAATTATACCATGCAGAAGCAATGAGTCAGAGGTTTCTCTAGGCAGGTTGTCGGGGGGGGGGGGGGGGAGTGCTTTACACACTTGCTCTTAGACCATCTGGTATGCTGAGCTCAGTCACTTCCCAGTGGAAATGGTACCCTGCCTGTGGCTCTCTGTGACGATGCCGTGTGTCTCTGACAGTTTTACAAGCAGCTTTGGAACCTTCCTATGCCAACGCGTATCTACTATGTATGATGACTCTGTTGAGATCCATAGGGCATTAGCCTGTGCCTTCTCCAGCTGCTTTCAACCTGGGCATCATACTGTCATTTTGGACATGGTTAGTAGTAGCCTTACAGGTGGCTATAGGCAGTGGCCTCGTGCTGACCAGCTGGAGTCTGGGTCAGTGTTCAGATACTCACCAACCGAAAAATTAAAAACAACTATTTCTCTGCTAAGGAAAACACACACACACACACACACACACACACACACACACACACACACACACACACATATATATATATATATATATATATATTGCTCTCTCTCACACACACACACGTGTGTGTGTATATATATGTGTGTGTGTGTGTGTATATATATGTGTGTGTGTGTGTGTGTGTATATGTGTGTGTATATATATATTAGAAAATGCTCTCTCTCTTTCTCACACACACACACACACACTGAAGAATGCATTGATAGACTTTTCACTTGTTAGTTGCTAGCTTTTCCTAATATTTTGTTTTTTTAAGATTCTATTTTATTTTCAATTTTGTGTGTGCCTCTGTGTGTGTGTGTTTGTGTGTGTGTGTGTGTGTGTGCAGTGTGTGCAGTTCCTACAGAGGCCTGAAGAAGTCATTGGATACTGCCCCCTCCCTCTTGGAGCTGAAGCTACAGATGATTGTGAGCTACTCAGCGAGCATACTGAGGACTGAACCTGCGTCCTCGCGAAAGTAATAAATGTTCTTAACCACTAAGCTTCCTCTCCAGCCCCTCTGTTTTCATTTATAATAATAGTGGTGAAACATGCCAGTGTATGAATATGTTTCTAAATTGGCTTTCTTTGTAGTAGAAACATTGTGAACATGGTACTTACTGGCAAAGTATGAATCCATACACTAAGTTTGTATACTTTTCTTCTTCAGGACATGATGGGCCAAGCTTTTCTTTCTCGAAAAGGAAAAGTAGAAACAAAACTAAGACTCTCGATAGAGAATGCAATCCGTACAGAAAGCAGAAACTACCAGAGGATTGAAGACTTGATGATAAGATGAAATGTAAAAACTGCAAAATCAACCATGTCTGGGTGTGTTGTATATGTGTGTTTGTACATGTGTATATGTGAATATGTGGTGTGTGTGCGTGTTCCTGTAGTTTTTCCCTTAGGCATTCACATTAGTTTCAATTAGCATCTGTTTATGTTGTTAAGACAACAGAGTGATAGAATAAACTTTGGGTGAGGCCCACAGCCACTGTGATACCAGCCTCCCCACCCTCCTGAGTAATACCATATTCTGCACCAGGATTTCCCCCTGGGTTGATGGTAGAGCCATGAACCACATACTACCACCATTGACCTTGCTGCCACTGTAGCCACCACTCTTATTTACATGAGAGCATCTGCCAAGGGCTTCCCCAAGTCTCCAAGGAAGAACAGTGCTAGCTTTGTGTCCCTTACAATTTGGGGGATTTAGGGTTTTCTTGGCTGCTTGTCAGGATCAGGCTCTGCATTTGAGACACAGCTAATGCCAGTGACCACATATGTTCTTGAATATAACCCCAGTCTTTCATAAGTAGCTAGGTTTCAGACCCTAGACTTGACAATAGTTTAGATATTTTTTCTTAACTGGAAATACCGACTCCCAATCATTTCAGTGAGTGATATCTATAGAATTCATACTGACGAAGTGAACATTTTCCTGAGAGGAATCGTGTTTTCCCAGCTCGCACCAGAAGGGAACACATATGTATAGGATCCACATTGCGTCTATGTGTAAAAATAAGAAAATGTGAATACACAGATGTCTGGTATTTGTATATTCATTCATTCCACAAATATTTACTGTGTGTGTCAGTTTGCTTCTCCTGCAGAGCAGGCTCCACTGTCTGCAAAGTAGCTTTACGTAGAACAAGTTACCTTCCCACAATTCCATGGATTGATCCTCAGCTTCAGCTGAGCTGGCCTCAGGTGTACACAGTCACCAAATCCACAGCACCCTCACTAAGTACCTTGCTGTTGGCTCAGGTCCCCTGTTGATGTATAGAGGACCATACTTCTGTGGTTAGTCACCTTTTTGCAGGTGGTCCTGAGAGTTCCAAGAGCAGGATGTTGGGATGCAACGGAAAGAACAAATTTTTGTGACCTCCCACTTAAATGGTTGTCAAGGCATCTTCAAACCCCACCTCCAGATGCCAGGTGTGAATAAATGTTTCCCCTTCCATGTGCCAAAGAGAGAGTAGAACTCTGAAATCCTGTTTTTAAACTATATCAGTGGGAGCCTTCTCTGCACTCACAGCTAAAATGCCCCACTCACTCCAGTGTGAAAAGGGGACCAAGTAAGCATTCATTCTTGTTGCTTAGAAATCTTCTTCTTCTTCTTCCTCTTCTTCCTCTTCCTCCTCCTCCTCCTCCTCCTCCTCTTCCTCTTCCTCTTCCTCTTCCTCTTCCTCTTCTTCTTCTTCTTCTTCTTCTTCTTCTTCTTCTCCTCCTCCCCCTTCTTCTTCTCCTCCTCCTCCTCCTCTTCCTCCTCTTTCTTCTCCTCTTTATTTATTTATTTTATGTATGCGAGTACACTGTCACTGACTTCAGACACACCAGAAGAGGGAATCAGATCCCATTACAGATGGCTGTGAGCCATCATGTGGTTGCTGAAAACTGAACTCCAGGACCTCTGGAAGAGCAGACTGTGCTCTTAACCGATGAGCCATCTCTCCAGCCTAAGCTGCTTAGGATTCTTAAGTGTTTAATAAACTTTATTATTAGAGCATTTCAAGTCCACAGGGATTTGCTGGCAGCTGTTTCCTATGTCTCTTCCACTCTGGCATAGGCAAATCCTCCTGGTTATTGACATTGGAGTTTGCATGGGAATCATCCCTCACAGACTGTGGAACACTGGTGGTCCTTTGGGTTTGATGGGGGGCAGTCAAAGGATGCAGGCTGGTCCCATGTCTGCTCCTTCTAATCACACAAGGTATTTTGCCCACATAATTATTATCATCAACTAAAGTGCTAATAAAATTAGAATTTTATTTCCAGGAGCTGAGACTCTGGACAGCTTAAAAATCTTTAAATATACAATGTAGATGAGGAATAAATACCTTTGGTTATGTGAATGAAGTAAGTTGTGGAATACACTTGTGCCTATGTGCCTGCCTCTCAATGTATTTGAAAGGGTGATTGAAACTTGATTGTTTATCCTTGGCAGGGCATTTTAAATTCTCCCAATACAACATTGTTGACAGAGGTGGGGTTGGGCATTTAACAATGCTTAAGACTCTCTGAACTTGAAGCTTCCAGATAGGCTAGACCATGATGCTACCAGTGAGATGCGTTTGTCTCTACCTCCCCCAGCACTGCTATTACAGGCATGCACTGACTGCCATGATCGCTTTTACACATGTGCTGGGGTTCGGATCTCATGTCTTTACATCTGCACAGCAAGCACTTTAACCAGTGAGTCATGTCCCCAGCCACAATTAAGGGAAGCATGGGATATCTGTGAAAGGCCCACGAGCTTTTGTCAGACACAGTTTTCCTTGAGTAAATCTCATTTTAAAGACAACAAAAACCTGTTTTTCTTGCATTACATTTTGCATGTTATTTGCTTAAAAACAAGTCAAGCATTCTATTCTTATTTAGAGTGGGGTCCCTTTTGAAGTACTGCCCCTTCCATATAAACAAAGCACAGATTTCAAGCCAGCCTTAGCTCAGCCCAGAATTTGTGCAAGCTACATGCAGAGTGTAGTCTGTGCTGTCCCATTCAGCTTCTCTTCACTCACTGCATAGCCATGGGGAGGAGCCTGCATCTTCAATTCTTTTCAGTGAGTGGCATTCTTCAAAGAGTCTGAAATCAAAGTGATGTATTAAAACACAATTAAGCAACGGGCCCTGAAAGAAACTTATAATTAGCACCATGAAATAATTTATTATCTGCACGGAACATTTCTGGGTGTGGAAGGAGAATGTTAAGAATGGCATCGGACACAATGCGGATCGGGGCTGTACCTAAGGAGTTGATGAAGGAGCAGCCTAGCCTTCTGCCTGCAGGTTTCTGCTCCACAAGAATGAGTCTATGCCCCTGTAAATGGCGCTGTGTCGCTCAGGGTGTCACCCCTTATTTTTAAAAGTATTTTTCCAAATTTAGAGAGGCAACTATTAATAATACAGAAAACAAATTGGATTGTGCATTAAGAACCCAGAGCAAAAGAATTATGAGCTACAGGGAAGCCTGGTTTAACTTGGAGAAAACACATTCCCCACTACACACAAACTCACACACACTAACACACACATACACACACAAAGACATGTTTTGGTCCTTGAAAAGGCAGAGCTAGTCTGATCTAGGGAAGCTGCTCAGACACTCACAGCTTCCCTCTTTGTTCCATGCTGCATCATCCCTCATCATTAACTTCCTCCTTGCCTGCACTCTCGTCATGTGAAAAATGAAGAAAGCTTCCTCTGTAATGGAGCTGAGTAACAGGGAGTCAGTTTCCCTAATTACATCATGTTTGAAATGGAAAATAAGCTTAATAAGTCATTGTCTGAAGAGTGACTGGTCCTCACATAGTCCATAACTTCTTTCCGAACTCTTGGATTTCTTCAGCACTTAGGACGTTGCAGACCTCCTGGCATCAGCTGATGAGTATGTCTGAGAAATCCTTGCAAACACCTAGAGAACAAGGGTCAAAACATCCCTGATTCTATAAATTGCATAGTAGATACAATAATGCACTTTGCTCCCAAAAACTGTCCCTCCCTTTTTAAGTATCTATTACTTCTTAGTATAACATCCTTGGAGAGATGTCTAGGTAGGTCCCTGTCCCATATTAAAGACTATATTTGTAATCATGGGTATGCAAGTGTTTCTATGGGGGTGTGTATGCCTGTGAGCACAGTAGCCACAGTGACCAGAACAGGGTGTCAGTTCTCCTGGAGCTAGAGTCACAGGTGATTGTGAGCCATTCACCATGGGCACTTGGAATTAAACTTAGGTCCTCTGCAAGAGCAGTATATTTTATACAAGTAAAATCTTGGGACACATGACAGTTTCCATCTGACTTGTTGGATTTGACATTAGAATGTGGTGTATTTTTTAACTTAATAAGCAAAGTAATCAGTCTAATTGTTAAAATGGACCACAGGGGGTTGGAGAGATGGCTTAGTGGTTAAGAACAGCTTTAGACAGTATAAAGAGTTTGGTTATGGAATTTTCCACTCTGAAATGGCTCAGTTACCCATGCACAATGACCATGAAAAGAGGAACTCTGAATGTAGGGAAATGCTGTAACTATTTTCTATTGCCTAGTAGACTTGGTGAGAATAGGGTTTCTCATACAGCTCTGAACCGTGACCACCCTAAGTGGAGAATGCAGGCTTGCTATCATCAATGGCTGTTCTGAGTAAACAAAATTAGTTCGAGCAAGACTTCCCCTTGAATTTTCCCCCACCTTCTTTTTACAGAAGGTGTAACATCTATTAAAAAAAATGAGAGGGCTGATGTTGAAAATACAATGTATGATATTTTCAAAGGGTTGATAGCACTGCTGTTTTTTAAAAGAATGAAAGAAAAGAGGCATACAGGCTAAAAAAATAATAACAAGGAAAGACTATAAGAAATGGTTGTCATCATCAGAGAAACTTCTTTGTGTAGTATGTGGCAGATAATTACTGAGCTCCACAATTGATTAAAGTGAAGAAAATAAATGGCTTCAGAGTGCTCGGCCATAAGTGGGACATCTATATGTCTCCCCCAAATGCTCGGGGATTGTTGAAGAGCAGACAGAATGACTGTAAAAGCCAGAAGTCAGGAAAATCTGCAAAACACCATTTTCTGAATGTGACAGGATTGTTAGGCGTCTAGTAGTCACCTAAGAGTACCCACCTGTGTATACCGGACTGTCAGCTGTTCTCATTCGGCTGGGTTCATTGCCTTTTCTGTCCATCTTTAACAACTATTAGTCTACACCCTGTGTCTGGATTTCCCTATTCTGAACACTTTACACAAGTTCATGTTAAACACATTAACTCAGAGAAGTGGTTGCCTGCATAGCATCATGCCAGTCAACATCCCTGCATGGATGGGGTGGGGAGGGCAGGGGATGTTCACAGTCCACTCTCGGCTGAGGTAGCTGATGACTGCAGGCAGGGAGGAGAGTCAGTTTTCTTTAACAGTGTGGCCCTGATGTGTTGCACATCCTCCAGTGGCTGGCCATACACACACAGACACACACACACACAGACACACACACACACCACCACCACCACCACCACCACCACCACCATATGCACAACAGTAATAAGACTCATTGGGAGAGAGAGAGAGAGAGAGAGAGAGAGAGAGAGAGAGAGAGAGAGAGAGAGAGAGGCATGAAATTGGGGTGGAGGTATAGGAGTGCAGGCCCAAGAAGAGTTTGGGAGAAGGAGTGTAGATTGTGTGTGTGTATATGTGGTGCATGCACATTATATGCACATGAGTGTGCAAATATACCACTTACAAGAATGCATGTATGTTAAGTGCATATGAGTGTACAAATACGTCACTTGCAAATGCCAGAGCAGTTTGTCAGTGTCTTCTCCTATCCCTCTCCATCTTATTGTCTTGAGACAGGAACTTTTGGTGAACTAGAAGCTAACCATTTTGGCAAGGCTGGCTGGCCAGTGAGCTCTCTGGATCTGCCTTCCATCCAATGCTAGAGCTACAAACGTGTATACAGCAATGCCCAGCTTTTTACACAGGTTCAAGAGCTTCAAACTCTGGTCCTTGCAGAGCAAGGCTTCTTCCCCACTTGAATATCTCACCAGCCTCAACATTTATGACTTTCTAATGCTCATTTTGCTTCTTTCCCTTTGTTACAAACATGAAGTCTAACAACAGACCCTCACACACAGGGTAGCATTTGTTTCATAGGAGCCTCCTAAGTGGTCTTCCCCATTTAATTCTCCCTTCCTTTCCTTTCCCTCCATTTCAGTTGAGTCATCCTCAGCAGCATCTTTGAGATATTCCTTTGGTAGAACAGTGTGAACACATTACCCACAAGACTATGTGAGATTATGCATAAAGCAGAAATCACATGTCCACACAGGTATCAGGGCTAACGGGCACTAATACTTCATAAAGAGACAATCTATTTCATTACATTCTACATCACTTGTTCTCATAAGTCATTCACCACAGAGAGTGTTCTTAGAGAACAATCTGTATTAACTCTCTCCTGCATTCACTGCAACCTAATCTGTGATCAATTACTAACATTGCTTAAAGCCGGACACACTGATAGTTTTTGTCAAACGAAAGAAGGGTGGTTTAAAATTCTAAGAAAACATGCCTCTAATTAGAGAATTTTTAAAAAAATAGCATGATATTACAAAATTTTTATTCATGTGCATGTGGGTGTGCCTGCCTGTCTGTATGTGCACTACATGTGTGCAATACACACAGAGGCCAGAAGAGGGAGCAAGATCCACCTGGAACTTTCTGATTCTGAGCTGCCTGATGTGATATGGGTTTTGGGAACTATACCCTGACCCTCTGCAAGAACAGCAACTGTTCTTAACCACTAAGCCATCTCTCCAGCCCATTTTTTATATTACAAAATTGATTATGTATGAGTGTGTCAGAGTCAGGTATGCACAACAAGCATCAGGACTCTTCTTGCAACAAGTGACTCCTAGAGATCAAATGCAAGTTATCAGGCTTGTGTGATAGGTGCCATTTCCGATGGAGCTATCTCACTGTCCCCTAAGTAGAGATTTTGATCATGTGGGTTTATATGAATTTTTCCCAGTGTTACATTATGGCTGGCAGCCCATCTGATAATGGAAGATAGTTAGAAATGCATTATGGGGTGGTCAGAGAAATGGACTCATCTGAAACATATGACAAAACCACCAGGATAAACCACAGCACTCATCAAAATATCACTTATATTCAGTGGGGACTGAGGATATATAGCTTACAAAAACTAGTGTAAGGTGAAGAGTGTGTGTTCATGATGTAAATACTAACTGGCCAAATGAAGACCTTGGGAATTATAGATGTTCATAAGGCTTTTGTGATATGAGTATGACTAGGATGCATTGGAGACTGGATAGTCAGCAGATGCTCAGGGAAAGGAACTATCAATGCAAGAAAAGGACCCGAGGAGCCATTTCACGGGGGACATAAGCCTCCTTGTGTAAATGGGAAACATGTCTCTGAGTCCCGTCAAAGCTGAAGGCCATAGCAGAGTTGTATACATGGGCATGTACCCAGTGGACCTCTTTAAGCCTGATACCCAAGGAACTGTACAGTTCTGCCTCCTCCCCACAGACTTTGTTCTACTGTATCCTCAGATCCAGGCAGCAAGGCAGGAAATGAGGCCATGGATGGGTCTGAAGATCCCTCTTGCTATTTCTCATATTAACTGTAGGGACACCTTTCCTGACAAAGCTTTCATATCACAGTTGGTATTTGTTCAAGGGAAGATTATGTTTCCAGAGGGTTCCTGGTTTCTGCTGACAGGTTCTTTTGTGCACATGTATGGTTTAAACACAGGGTTCTGTTCAGAACAGCAAACACCAAACATGACCAGCCTCATGCCAATCATTCTACTCCTGGGTACCAATCAGTATTATTTGTACAGACTCCATCACTTCTGCTGACACTCATTCATAGACTCAGCTTCTTCAAGGTTAGTGAGTGCCCAAGTATTGTGGTTTTTTTTATTTGTTTGTTTGTTTTTGGGTTTTGTGGGTTTTTTTTTTTTTTTTTTGACTTGGTGGACTGTGCTTTCTGACTGTGAAATTCCAACAATGGTGTTACAAGAAGATCTGTGTTTCAGATGCTTATACCCTCCAAATTACTTAGAGCACATGGATGTACACCCAGCTACTTGCATATAAATATGCTGCTTATCAAATGTCAGTTTGTAGCACTCTACAGATTACACATGTGCGGTTCATAGGTTCAACCAGCAGCTGCCTGCCTGCCGTCCAGAAGGGTAGCATAAGGTGATGTTTCCCTGGCAGAGGGTACATTATGGTGGCTCTCTTTTGACCTGCTACTGTGGAATGGATCATCTTCAAGTCTTCTGCCTTGGTGAAAAGTACACCTTTGGAGTCACAGAGTCCTGGGTTTCATCTTGGCTCTCACTATGAATGGTTAAGTGATCTCAAACCTTCCACATAAAAGTTGTAAAATGATACAATGCAAATCTACATTCCAAAGTAATGACTGCAGGTAATGAACCCACGGTTGTAAAGAAAGTGTCCACTCACTTGCTCTGTTGTTCTTTTTAAATTTTTTCTTTGGAAATGTAATGCATGTAGACAATGTATCTTAATGTTTATTGGCAATTTGATACAATTTAGACTCACTTGGGAAGAGGAAGCCTCAGCTGAGGAATTACCTCCACCAGATGGGCCTGTGAGCAAGTCTGTGGGGCAATCTGTGAGCAATCTTGAATACTGATTGTCCTGAGAGGATTCAGCCTACAGTGGGTGCTACCACTCCTAGGAGGGGTGTACAAGACAGCAAGTTGAGCAAGCTATAGGGAGCAATCCAGTAAGCAGCATGCTTCCATCACCTCTGGTTCCTGCCTTGAGTTTTTGCCCTGACTGTCTTGGATGATGGACTCTAAACTGGAAATGTAAGCTAATTAAACCCTTTTCCTGTCTCCTTTGGTAGTGGTGTTTATCACAGCAATAGAAAGCAAACTAAGACAATATCCAGCCTCATTACTCCCTCTTACTTCACCTACCATCCATCACATTTTCTTTCTGATTCCATGTCTTCCCTTTATAATAGTTTTAGCATTTAGGTTTTGAACCCGCTGAAACCAGTGCATAGACACGAGGATCACCCACTGGGGCACAGAGAACCTAAAGACAAACTATGACAACATGAGCGGCGTTTAAGATACATCTAACCAAGGCATCAGATGGTGGTTGTGACTTAGCCAGATGTAGGAGCATCACATGCACTATGCACTCCACAATTCCTCTGCATTTTGAGGACCGCTCATCCCACATACTACCCCAGTCCTCCGCAATCATGGCAATTAATCTCTTTGTGTGAGATTCTAGCAGCTTAGTTAGCCAGCTTCCTTCTTAGCATCTTTCTTTGGGAACCAGATTGCAATCATTGTAAAATTAAGATAAAGTTAAAATAAGAGCACTGATTAGGGGACGGGGGGAGTCAGAGTGAAGCTGTGTGTGTGTGTGTGTGTGTGTGTGTGTGTGTGTGTGTTTCAAAATAATAGAAACTGGGTAGAAAATTGAAGCAGATGCCTAGCTTATAAAGCAGGGGATAAAATGAGCACATTTACAGTATGGTTTTCCCATCTTATTCTCTTTTATTTATTTTTATCTTTATTCTATACAAAATACTCACTAGAAAAGAAGGGGGAGAGAAAGAGAGAAACAAGGGAGGGATGATGGTGGAGAGGTAAGGGGGAAATCTATGATTTATTTTAAATTTTAAATAACTTGTGAATTCATTGATCATAGCCTCGAATCATGTCACTTTTCAGATGTGTCATTGTCCGTGTGTAGCTTGGAGGTACGTGTTTAGAATTCCATTTGAAAGTGCCCAGGTCAGGATTCCCACATAACACTGGGATACACAATGGTCCCAGGATCAGATAACAGCAGTCCACTTCAAGAGACACAGACCCAGTTCTCTTCTCAGCCCCAGGCTGCTTTATCCCCTCCTCTGTGTGCTAGGGACCTGCCTACTGTGTCTGCATGGCTCTTCTCTAAACAATCTAGTAGAGCCACATGCACAGACTTCTACTTTGAAGGCTTCCTGCTTAAAATGGGGAAAAACCTAGATCCTAGCCCTGTAGGAATGAACCACTGTCAACAATCTCTCATGACCCCACCTCGACTTCCTGCTGCTCTCAAGCAATGCTGAGATATGGAACAAACCTAGAAGACCTTTAGTATTTTCTAGGGGCCGCTCCACAGTATGTCAGCATCAAAGTCATGTCTTTGGGTTATTAGTGACTGACTTTTAAATTTGCTGATTGAATTGCCAATGAATTTTCATGGAAAGAATGTGAAATGAATTTTTGCTTGGAATTAGGACAGAATTTCTAACCATCCCTGAAATGGTCCCTAACCAACTTCTGTCATTTTTTATGATGTGTTTATATGAAACAGCACTCTCAGCTTTGACGAATATAAAACAAAATATCCATCAACTCCAAAAAACATCGAAGATACTCTATATTCCATATGCCAAGCTTTAATTATTTGTGTAAAAATAAGAAGCTCATGCATCTCATTAGTATGTTAATTTGCTTTCATCTTTAGAAAATAGTAAATCCATATATACCAAGGAATTGATTGAAAATACATTTCTTTATAAGTTACCATCAGTAACTGTTTGATTTATAAACAATAGTATACCTAAGGTCTGGGAAAACTTTTTCACATGAAGGCTGAGGTGATTGTTCAGTGGGTAAAGCTTTGGCTGCATAAACATAGGGACCAGAGTTTGGAGCCTTGGCACCAAGAAAAATGTTGGACAGACTATGTGTCCAATCCTGTAGTCTTAGTGTGGGGCATGCAAAGATAGGGATATATGGAGCAAGCAAGCTACCCAAATAGACTAGCCCAACCAGAAAGCTCTGGGTTCAAATGAGAGACTCTGCCTCCATGAATAGGTGTGGAGGGCAATGAAGAAGGACTCCTGACGTCACTATCTGGCCTCCACATGCAAGTGCACACATAAGCAGGCACACCTGTGCACACACACATGCAAAAAGATGGGCGAGCTTGTAAAAGGATGGGGAAATTTTAGAAAGCCTAATATTATAGGATTCTGCCTCAATTCAATTTATTCATTGCAACGCCACATTCTGCAGCAGCCCTGAATGTGTCCTGTCACTGCATATAAAACGATTATGTCCTTATTCTGTCTCCTGCTCACATAGGATTTTAGTGAATTCAAGTCCAAACCCATTTAGAACACGGGTAAGAAAGAGGCATTATAAACCTGTTGCATTGAGCAAGACCAGAGAAACCGTGTTACCTCACCTAACCTGACAATCTATTTCAGAACAACTTCAGATGATCTAATCTGCATCTTTAATATAAGGATAGTAAATTAATGGCGCAAAACTGAAGTGCTGAAACTCACAAATACCCTGTAGTTCAGACGCAAAAATGAGCTCATGTTATAATGAAAATGGATTGTACCCTTCCAGCCCACAAGAGCCATAAAAGACAAGTTCATTACTAGGAATTTTGAAAAGTAAAAGAAGTCAAAGCCGGTGGAACGCCCCTGTGTCAGTTAGACATCGCAAGGAAACTGTTAAAATGATATTTATGGGAATGGATTGTTCTGATGCTCTCCAAGATGTATTTAAAGTTATAAATGGTTGCATTCTGTGCAATGAAAAAAAAACAGCTTTGGTAGAAGTGTCTGTAGGCTGACTCTTTCAGATATGTGGCTAAGCAAGTGTCTATCTGAAGTGGGAGACCTGCAATTGGTGATAAGCGGGACCTAGAACAGTTCTGGGCTGGGGAACAGAAGTAAAGAACTGTTGACCAAAACCTACGTGTGTGTGTGTGTGTGTGTGTGAGACAGAGAGAGAGAGAGAGAGAGAGAGAGAGAGAGAGATTGTGTATGTGTGTATGTGAGTATGTGTTTTATATGTGAGAGATTGTGTGAGTGTGTGTGTATGTGAGAGTGTGTATGAGTGTGAGTATGTGTGAGTATGTGTGTATGTGAAAGTGTGCGTGTGATTGTGTGTGTGTATATGTGAGAGTGTGTATGAGTGTGAGTGTGTGTGAGTATGTGTGTATGTGAAAGTGTGTGTGTGATTGTGTGTGTGTGTGTATGTGTGTGAGTTGTGTGAGTATGTGTATATGTGAGAGTTTGTGTGTGATTGTGTGTGTGAGTATATGTGTATGTGTGTGAGTTGTGTGAGTATGTGTGTATGTGAGAGTGTGTGTGATTGTGTCTGTGAGTATGTATGTGTGTGTGAGTTGTGTGAGTTTGTGTGTATGTGAGAGTGTGTGTGTGATTGTGTGTGTGACTATGTGTGTGTGTGTGTGTGTGTGTGAGTGTGAGTATGTGTGAGTCTTTTGGGGAGTTGTGTCCACCTCCAAACTCCAGCAGCATTTGGGAAATCCTAGAAAAGTTAATGCAGATGAAAATTACAGTTGTGGAGCATGAATTCGGTCTCAGTAGTCTAGTGCACTGCTTGCTCTTCCAGAGAACCAGGATTTGATTCCTAGCACCAATATGGTAGCTCACAGACATATTCAGTTCCAGTTCCAGGAGATCTGATACCCTCTTCTGGCAACTTTGGGCACCAGGCATGTAAGTCATTCACAAACATACATGTGGGCAAACACCCATACACATTATAAAAGAGAAAGAGTTTTTTTTTTAAAAGAGAGAGAAACAATGAAGGAGGGGAAAAGGAAGGAGGGAGGAAATTCCTGAAGAAGTGAAGAAGGAAAGATGGACACCAATAATAAGTTGCAGCTAATGTCAACTGGAGAATTGGGTTTGGGGGTGTACATGTCAGTCTGACGTATCCATAAAAATCCTTGTACTAACCCAACCAATGCTGCCCTTGGAATAAAATACAGTTTCTGGAATCCTTGCTTCTCAGTACACAGCTGTCTCTGGAACAAACAAGTTCTTGCAAAGTCCCTAACTATCATGAAGAAAAGAAACTTCAGTTTGAGTGGAAATTAAATTGTTCAAGGATTTTGATAAAGGGGCATGTTCTCCAAGTAATAGTCTAGGAAAATCTTTTCCACAATCAACAATGGATTAAATTTCATGGCTCAAGAGGTCTTTGGGGTGGGGGAATTCTCAGAAAAGATCCAGGGATAGTGAGTACAGTGAAGCTGTCACTTAAATGTACTCCGAAGACACAGTGACACATGCTCTTCTCCCCAGTTCCTGGCCCCATCCAGAAAAGGAGGAAGAGGTAATTAAGCCATTCTTTCTAAATTGAGAGAAATCGTGGTTTAGAAAGACATAAAAACATAAAGATATCTTTTGCTGATACTCAAGAAGATGATTGCAGGAAATTAATGACTACCAACCGCAGTTTTCAAGGTTTGAGAAATATACTGACTTCTTTTAAAAGTTAAAAGACATGGTGGGACAAGGTGCCGCGTGCATGAAATCCCAGCACTCAGGAGGTTGAGGTGGGGGTAGGGTGCTAAGTTTTAAGAAGGCATGAACGACATAACAATACCCTGAATCAAAAAGGAGGGGGGGCATTTTAAATTAAATTCATAGTAACTTTACTGTGGGGTTGTCAAATCATCAGATGAGATTCTATCCAAGCATATAGTTGGACAATCTCTGCCAGAACTCGGTGTTCCCTTTCTGCGTAGTAAGTCAAAACCATTCAATTAGCCTCTGCCTGGTGGACAGAGCTTACGGAATCCTCCTCTACCATCCCTTTCCCCATTTTCTCTCTCTATCACCTGGCAGGATGCCCAGGACCAAATAGAGGAAACTTCAGACAGAGCCACGGATGACGGGAGCCTGGGTCCTTCCTTCATGATTGCGTGGAGCACCATTCCTTGTCCCACATCCAGAGAATACCTGGTTCTACTTTTGGAGTTAATGGAATGTCCGTGTCTGAGTATAACATTGTTTTAGAAGGATTAAGGGCAGACCTCTGGCTATTGAATACACATCACGTAGGCAAGTCCCATGACTTCAACTTTGAATTATAACTTCCTTCTAAAAACATTCAGATATCTTCAAAGGGAAAAATTGTTGGACTGGGGAGGTGATTCAACTGGTAAAGTTTCACTATACAACTCTGAAGACCTGAGTTTCAGTCCCCAGGACCCACGTAGCCAAATGGCGGTGTGATCTTGTAATCACGGCTCTAGAGGGGAGGAAGTGGAGATAGGAGGATCCTGAGGCTTGATGTCTGGCCAGCCTAGCCCATTAGGGTAAGTTACATGTCAGTGAGAAAGCCTATATCAAAAACAGAAGGTAGATGATACCTAATAATGACAGCTGAAGCTACCTCTAGCCTCTCAATGTGCATGCATACACAACACACACACACACACACACACACACACACACACAAAGAATATTTATCATCTTGTCTTAAGTATAGCCTTAGAATCTATGGTTTTATTCTTTTTCTCAACACAGAAAACATTTCTGAAGATGATGTTATTGGTTTAGATATAAAATGCACCCACCAGGCTCATGTGTTTGAACACTTGGGTGTGGGATGTTGATGCTGGTTTGGAAGGTTGGTGGTGGGGTGAATCCCAACTAAAGGACATAGGTACCTGGGAGGCAGTTTAAGGTTTATTGCCTGACCCTATTTTATCGAATCTTAGAGTCCTGATCTGCCCTGATGTAAATGAACAGGTTCCCACTCCTACAGCTGTGAGCTGTTTCTACCCACCCTGAAACATCCCCCCTCCATGGTGGACTATATCTTTCCAAACTGTGGGCTAAAATAAATCCTTCCCCTCTGAAGCTGCCCTATGTCCAGGTATTAGATCCCAACAAGGAGAAAAGAGGCTGGTACAAATGTACAATGAGTCACCTCACACACAGGTTTCATGATGAGACTGAGTAAAATATCAAACTCTAAACCCCAAGCAAAGCTCTCATAAAACCTTGTAGTAATTCTGCCGAGACAATGCGGCGGGCTAGCTTTATGACCTCCTCTATTAGGTGGCAAGATGTTTGCAAACTTAAGAGCTTTCACCGTGGAAGAATAATTTCTTTTGTTTCACGCATCATTTGCTTCTCTATTCCGTTTGTTACCTTAGTGAGAGAAAGAAAGGGACAAAAATACCTGACATTTACACTAATATGTTACCTGATATAAATATGTATGAATCTCAAATCGACTCTATCCTTGAATAGAGAAGATGGGCGCTCAGGCTGTCTTGTCCGTACAGAACCCAGGAAGGCTTGCTATAAACTCCTTCTCAGTCACACTTCTTGTAGAAATGATTTCTGTCCATGAGGCCATCTCGACATTAATCTTATAGTATTTGGAAACCTTGGGGAATACCTTCAAAGGGTCAAAAAATATTTAAAAGCTTATAATTTAATTGACAATGAGATTATCATGTGTGACTCCTGTATGCTGTATTAAACAACCTGAGCAAGTCAGGGATGAGAATTTATTTTGCCCTGTGGTTGGAGCAGGCACAGTCTATCATGATGAGGAAAGCTTAGAGGGTCAGACCAGTTCTCTCCACAGGGGTCCGTGACAGGACCAAAATGGGATGTCTTCATACAATTAGCTTTCCCTTTGTTTGCCCTTCAGTCTGCTGTGCCTCCCACCCCTTGGAGATGGTGCCTGCGACTCACAACTAAGGATGGTCTTCCTCCTCTGTAAATCCTCCCATGAGATAGCCCCAAAGACAAACCAAGAATCTGCTTTCCCAATCTCAAAGGTGGTTCTAAATCCAGTCAAGGGTGACAATGAAGACTAACCATTACAATAACTTGCCACCTCCTAGAATCATCAGCTTCCACTTCTATTAAACAGGAAAAACAAACTTTTGGGTGCAACCTGTTAGACATCCACGAGCAGCTTAGAACAGGCCACTCCAGACCAAACGGTTCCAAAAGGGGGGGGGGGGGTGTTAATTCAGGAGATAGAGCAAAGGTGGGAGGGGAGAAGTAGAGAAAGAAGATGAAAGAAGAGAGTGAGGTCAGGGGGTTTGCCTGTTTTATATGGGCAGTGACATAGCCTCTCCCAGGTAAAGGTGAGGTAGCCAGGTGGATCCTGGGAATGTATGGTGGTTGCCTTGGCAATGATGTGGGGGTCGCCTAGATGTGATGTCACTGGGTTCAGAGCCTGATACCAACACAACCAATAAGGAGAAAACAAATGGATTGTGCCACTGCCTTCTTAATGTAAATGTTGCTCATTAGAGTATGGACTTTACATGTCCCTGTCCACTTAAACCCCAGAAGACTGAGTCATGGGACCGTCCATTTGTCTGAGTCCTTGAAAAAAGCATCCATTAGTGTTTGGGGGTGGGGTGACCTTTCACTCTTCCCTTGCATTCAGCATCTGCAATATACCAAATACTTCATTGTTTTACTTTATTTTATGCGCACGGGTGTTTTGCCTGCATGCCTGTCTGTATACCATGCGAATGCAGTGCTAAAGAGACAAAAAGAGGGTATAAGCTCCCCCGGAGCTACAGATGGTTGTGAACTGCCATATGGATTATAAGAATCAAATTCTGGACCTGTGCAAAGGCAGCCAGGGCTCTTAACCACTCAGCCTTCTTTCCAGCCCCATTGTCCCTTGATTTCTTTCCTTACTTCCTGACAGAGAGAGGGCTGAATCTATTGTCCATTTATTGGGTTCTGTGCTGATCTTCAAATTTGCTGTATTGTGGAATGGCATTCTAATACAAGTATAAGCACTAGCATCCAGAAGACGTCTGTGCTCACAGAGGATGTGCTGCTGATGCTGGCAGGTTTGTTCTAGCATCTTCTGCATCCTCTTTCAGAATTCCATCCTTGGGGTGCTGCCTAAGTAGTAACCGTGGCTTGTCTTCCATTTCTAAAAGCTGCAGGCTCTGGTGAGCCTTTCTAGCTTCTGTGACAGGAGGATATATGACAAGATGGCATGCTTATGTCAGAACCTATTAGTGACAGAAATGGGCAATCATGGTTGGTACTGTAAGATTATTCTTTGCTAACATCTCAAAGAGATGTTTTTCAAAGCAGGGCAATGTGTACTTTTACATTGACTCCATATTTCTTCCCTTAATATAAGATGTCCAATATCCACAATCAAATTCTTCTACAAGAAACATCAAAGGAAGTAGCTTGTTTGGGCCACTTATGGATTCAAGCTCATGGTGCCACATCCATCAAAAACCCTATGAATGACATCTAACTACAATAAAGCTATAGTCTGTTATAGACCAAGGGTCAAGTGACACTATCTGACTCCAAATAGAATACTCTGTGAAGCATTTGAGTCATGGGTATTCCCCCAACCAGAGGCATGTCAAACATGTTCATTCACTCAGATTTTGGTGCAAAGGAGATGCTAAGGCCATCCATGGCTCATTCTTAGCAGGAGCAGGGAAACTGAATCCTCTGAAATTCCCACCCTCAGGAGGCTGTAATGTTCCAATAGCAAGGGCCAGAAAGATGGCTCAGTTGATGCAGAAAAAAAATCATGAGCCTTCCGGTCTGGGCCAGAGCACTGAGCAGATCTTGGGTGGCAGCTCTGCCCCCAACATCCAAGAACCCAGAGGAAGCACGGATCCCAGGCGCTCGAACTCAGGCAGTATCTTCGGTAAGCAGACAGCAGGGCCCACCCTAAACAGGGAGTAACTGGGAACCAAAAGGACCCAGGAAGTCACTCCTGGCCCGGAACACTGGTTCCTTCCGATCTGGGCCAGAGCACTAAGCAGATCTTGTGTGGCAGCTCTGTCCCCAACCTCCAAGAACCCAGAGGAAGCAGGGATCCCAGGCACTCGAACTCAGGCAGTGTCCTAGGTAAGCAGACAGCAGGGCCCACCCTAAACAGGGAGTAACTGGGAACCAATAGGACCCAGGAAGTTACTCCTGGCCCGGAACACTGGTTCCTTCCGATCTGGGCCAGAGCACTAAGCAGATCTTGTGTGGCAGCTCTGTCCCCAACCTCCAAGAACCCAGAGGAAGCAGGGATCCCAGGCGCTCTAACTTGGACAGTGTCTTAGAAACTAGTTCTCAGATCTGAGGCCTAGATCAGACCTCTGCCAGGTCTGCTGTTGTGTGGACCCCGGATTCCACCTGAGACATACTGGAAGGTCCACTCAATCCAGATCCACAGAGGAACAAATGAACTCAGAGCTTCAGACAACATATCCTGAGATATTCTAGAGGAGACACTGCACCCAGAACAGCAGACACCTAGCTGGACTACTACCTTGGAGGCACCATATCCTGAGGCATCCTAGAGGTACCACTGTAATCAGTGTAGCTGGAAAAGATCACAGAGACATCTGGACCCCTAGGAGATCAGACACAAGCTAGATAACTAGAAAGACAGGCTTCAGTCAGAGACAGCAAGTACAGGCAGCACTAGAGTTAACCAGATGGCAAAAGGCAAGAGCAAGAATGTAAGCAACAGAAACCAAAGTTACATGGCATCATCAGAACCCAGCTCCCCCATCAGAGCAAGCCCTGAACACCCCATCACACCAGAAAAGCAGGAATCAGAATTAAAATCACTTCTCATGATGATGATAGAGGGCTTTAAGAAAGACATAAATAACACTCTCAAAGAACTTAAGGAGAGCACTGGTAGACAGATAGAAACCCTTAAAGAGGAAACACAAAAATCCCTTAAGGAATTTCAAGAAAATGCAACCAAACGGGAAAAGGAATTAAACAGAACCATGCAGGATCTAAAAATGGAAGTAGAAACAATAAAGAAATCACAAAGGGACAATACCCTGGAGATAGAAAACCTAAAAAAAAGATCAGGAGTCATAGACACAAGTATCACCAACAGAATACAAGAGATGGAAGAGAGAATCTCATGTGCAGAAGATACCATGGAAAACATTGACACAACTGTCAAAGAAAATGCAAAATACAAAAAGCTACTAACCCAAAATATATAAGAAATCCAAGACACAATGAGAAGGCCAAACCTAAGGATAATAGGTCTAGATGAGGGGGAAGACTCCCAACTAAAAGGACCAGTAAATATCCTCAACAAAATTATAGAGGAAAACTTCCCTAACCTAAAGAAAGAGATGTCCATAAATATACAAGAAGCTTACAGAACTCCAAATAGTTTAGACCAGAAAAGAAATACTTCCCGCCATATAATAGTCAAAACATCAAATGTACAAAACAAAGAAAAAATACTAAAAGCAGTAAGGGAAAAAGGCAAAGTAACATATAAAGGCAGACCTATAAGAATTACACCAGACTTCTCACCAGAGACCATAAAAGCCAGAAGATCCTGGACCAATATCATACAGACCCTAAGAGAACACAAATGCCAGCCCAGACTACTATACCCAGCAAAACTCTCAATCATTATTGATGGAGAAACCAAAATATTCCATGACAAATCCAAATTTACACAGAATCTCAACACAAATCCAGCACTTCAAAGAATAATTGGTGGAAAACTCCAACACAAGGAGGGAAACTACAACCTAGAAAAAGCAAGAAAGTAATCTTCCAAAACCCCCAAAAGAAGATAGTTACACAAACATATCTCCACGGATGTTAGTCCAAAAGCTTGGATTAGCGAAGACTCAACCCACAGACCACATGAAGCTCATGAAGAAGGACGACCAAGAGGGGATGCCTCAGTTCTACTTAGAACGAGAAATAAAAATGCTCAAGGGAGCAAATAGGGAAACAAAACATGGAACAGAAACTGAAGGAGGGGCCATCAGGAGACCTTTCCACCTGGGTATTCACCCCATGTACAGCCACCTAATCTAAACACTGTTGTGAATGGCTGGAAGTGCATAATGTGAGGAACATGATATAGCTGTCTCCTTAGAGGTCAGCCAAAGACTAAAACACTCAGAGGACAATGTTCACAATTAACCACTGATATGATCAGG
Source organism: Arvicanthis niloticus (assembly GCF_011762505.2). Lineage (NCBI taxonomy): Eukaryota > Metazoa > Chordata > Mammalia > Rodentia > Muridae > Arvicanthis > Arvicanthis niloticus. The sequence continues at coordinate 16,811,930 of NC_133432.1, read as the reverse complement.
GGTTTCCCAATGGAGAACTTAGTGAGAGAACTGAAGGAGCAGAAAGGGTTATTGACCCCAGGTGGAAAGCAACAATACCAAACAACCAGAGCCCCCCCGCCCCCCCAGGGTCTAAACCACCAGCCTGGGAACACATAGGGAGGGACCCAAGACTCCAGAGGTATATGTAGGGGAGGATGGCCCCGTCGGACATAGGTGGGAGAGGAGTTTCTTGGTCCCATAAAAAAAAAAATGAATGAAAAATGAATGAATGAACACACAGTGGGGGGGGATGTGAGGGCGGGGAGGGGATAGTGAGGGGGGTAGGTGTGGTCACTGCCTCATAGAAGCATGAGGAGGGGGATGGGATATGTTTCTGGGTGGTGGGAGGAAGTAGGCTAAGGGGATAAAATCTGAAATGTAAATACTACAACCAATTTTAAGAATCGGGGAAAAAAAAGTCTTCAGAACCAACATCTTTAAAAAAAATGTCAGGCCCCTGGGGGTGGGAAATTTTTTTTTTCTTGATACTAAAACTTGTTCTGAGAATTGTATATTGCAGAATACACAGCCTGGTGTATCTACTCATCAAGCATACTGAGCAGACCTGCCCAAACCTCTGATGTCCTGGAATTCCATCTGGATTCAGTGAAGACACAGCATCAGAGGCTTATCAACTTACTCTCCCCCCCCCCACCCCTCTTCTAAAATCTCAAAGCCCTTAATCAGCTTGAAGAAGTTAAAGAAGAGTCAGCGCCCCTATTCCCTGAGCTTGGGGACTAATGTGGTTAATAATGGTCTGTCTTTCTAGGGACAAGTAGTGGTTTTGTTGGAACAGGGGGGATTAGCTAGGACTTACTGCATAGCCATAACCTACTGGTAGAAATCTGTATAATTATTATCAAGATGAAGTTATAAATTCTTAAATGGTACAAAATTTACTTTGATCTCAAATTTAAAGTTTTCATTGGTACGAGCTCCTTATTAATATAAAAGTGAGATGAATATTGATACGCTCATGGACATTGTGCCTGTATAACACCTTTAGGAATACAGGGCCTAGACCCAGCCCTTTTTTAACTTTTTTAACTTATTTGGGACGGTTAACCTATGAGTTAAGGGACTATAGCAAATTCATATTTTTGAGTTTATTGTTAGGGTGCTTTCCATATTTTACTTAGAAATAGCTGAGAGGAGTTAACAGAAAACAGTCCAGGTTACCTTACATGGATAGTTGGTTTTCAAAACATCAGAAGTCCATAGAACTGATGCTACAAATATTTATATATTAATGTTCACATTGATTAGAGACCTGTCTGCTCCTGACAGCTTCCTGTCGTGGATTCTAAGAAGAAATTGAGCATCCTTGGAGTTACTCCAGTTGTGTGGTAACAGCCACTAGGTAAGAATTGCCTCTCTCCATCTACAGACAAATTACTGTCCAGAAAAGGACACACATGCAGAATAGTCGACTGATTATATCTGCCTAGACAGAGTAATCAGTCCTTAATAATCCTGCATCACCAAGGTCTGTCAGATGATTCTGGGCCAGAAGGCTGAAGATTTGATGCTCCAACGTTCGGTAGTATAGGGGCTTTTCAGGTGTTCAGAGGTCTCTATAAATTGGCTAAGTTTTAGAAGCTATGCTTTGTGCTTCCCACAATTATAGTTAACTCAGTCATTCTGGATTTCTGACGGCGTTGAAAACTTATAGCTATTTACCATAAGAGAAAAGATTTGAGTGGATGGTCGGCAGCTGACATTCATCCTAAAGCCAGGTTCAGAACTAAATGTTTTAGTTAGGATAGATGACAGAGGTGCTGGTTAGTCAACAAAATGATGGACTGGGTATTAAGACTATCTTGTACCTCACTGGTACAAATTGGCATAATTATGCTCTAATTGTATTTTGAGAGAAAAGTTTTATTTTAACAGGAAGGGTGATGTGTAGGAGGAGCTAAGGTAGGAGGAGTACTGAGAGGAAGAAAAGGAGTAAGAAGAGGAGGAGAAGAAGGAGAGGAGAAGCTAGGTGATGTAAGAGAAAGGGGGGGGGAGACAGGGAGGCAGATATTCATGTATCTCCACTAGTCAAAGATAGTTGTTATATCTAGGTCGGTCAGTGGGTTACACCTCTGATTGAACAATTCCAAACTTATAACGCTTATGATTAACATTATTTAAAAAAATGTATAAATGCAAAAAGGAAAAGGGGGCATGGGATAGGGGTTTTCTAAGGGGGGGAATGGGGAAAGGGGATGGCATCTGAAGTGTAAATAAAATATCTAATAAAAAAAATCATGAGGACTCAGTTTCAGATACCCTGTATACACATAAACATCTAGGTGCTAGGACTGCAGAATTGTGGGAACTCTTGTTCTCTTCTCATCTATCTGAATCTATGAGCTTGTGTTTCAGTAAGAAAGACCATGCCAAAAAAAAGGAGGGAGGGAGGGAGAGAGAGAGAGAGAGAGAGAGAGAGAGAGAGAGAGAGAGAGAGAAGAAAGACATCCACAACAGGTCTTCATGTATACTTAACCACTTTTACAGACGTACACACATATGAATATTTATCCCACATACCACACATAAACATTCACACCCCTACAACCTCCCACATACTAACATATCATAGACAGCAACAGAAAAAATGTCTCACTGTTATAGCAGAATATTCTCAGTGTATAATGTCAGCTGTTTTAAGTATTATTAGTGTTAGTAATAAGACCCTGTTATTATTTTAGATAATTGTATAGTAATGGTTCAAAGACCGGAGTGCCTAGACTGAAAATGAGACTTTTGTTTCTGAAGGAAAACTCATTTGTATTGTTCTACGCAGATTTGGATACATGGATAAGAGGGAAAAACAGGTTGTGGAGTACTTGCTTCCCTCTGAGCTGCTCCTGTTGGCTACTGAAGCAAGGATACACTCAGCCATCCCTGTAGGGTCAGCATCAGTGAACCATCTCTGCATAAAGACAGAAGGAAGAGGGAAATCCAAATGATGTTGTAATTCTACAAAGAAGTCAGACTCCCATCTGCAGGGAAAATCAGCAGAAAACTAGGAGTAAAACATTGCCAGGCATCACTGTGGATCCCAAAGTTTCAGTGGGCTGAGGGTTGGGAGAAAATCAGCAACAATGACCTTCCACTTCTCAAAAGCACAGAAGAGCCAACCAAATCAGTTCATAAGGTTTTAGAATTGTGCCAGGGTTGTGGGGGGAGAGTTCAGAGAGAGTCTAAATCCATCAATTTTAGCCTTAAGGGCTATGATAGGGAGGGGCAGTCACCATGTGCCATCTTGTATAACCTGGTCATTAAATATGACCCTTTCAAGCTGTCTCAGCCTATTTAATGCCCCATATCTGTTGAGAATCTGTCCATAGTTTTTCAAGGAAGAAGGCTTTGTTTGTTTTCTTCTCAATCTACCTCCATCATGGTTGCTGGATTTAGACTCTGGGAAGCTGCAGGGCACAGCTAAGTCTTTTTTCCATTGGGATATCATGCATGACAGAGGTCCTGGTGTCCTATGCCTTCAGCTGTCCTGCTAAGGTGACAGTGAGATGCTGGATAGCGAATCAACAGGAAAGAGAAAGAAAAGGAAGAGAAAAGAAATCAAAGAAATGAAGGAGATTGGCAAAATGCTTCTTACTGATTTTTTGTTCTGGTGAGCAAAGTTCTCTGAAGAGCAGGAAGTGGGTTAAGAGAATCTGCTGGCTACAACATATGTCTGGTCCTTCATGATTCTCCCTTTCTTAAGGCTTCTTATCAGTCTCTGATTGGCACAGTCTCTGGGACTCCTATTTTAGGCATCAGGATCCGCCAGAACCAATCTCTGTAAGTGGAATTCAGCAGAAGGCCTCTTTTCACAGTGTGAGGGAAGAGAAGAGAAATCCCTCCTTGCTACCCACCCCCACCAGTTCCTTCCCTCTGCTGATGACCCTGCTGAGTGCAGCTGGCTTCTCTTGACACATTAGGTTTTATATAAACCAATGTAGGATCACTTGTGAGTTCACTCAGCTCCACAGTTATTAGGTATTTTTTTTTTTTCTTTTTTGGCAGGTTGAGAGTGGGAGGGAAGAGCACGGGGGCGTGGCTTCTCAAGGCTGCCACTGCACCCACCCTGTTCCTCCTGGGGGAGATCCTACCACAGTACCTACAGGGACATCAGATGTGACTGCTGCCACCTCAAGTTTCACTGGTAAAAAGAAAATTCATCATATGCAGAGGTGTATTTCAAATACTCTGCTCCTGTTTTTTTTCTTTTCTTTTCCTTTCTTTTTTAAAGATGGGTAACTATATATTGTGTTGATGAAGCAGAGAGAGAATAAAACCCCAGCCAAAAGATGATTGGGTGTGGTCTACAGTTCCTGGTGAGGATCAGGAAGAGTATAATTAGGATCCATCTTTTTTCCCCAATGCTTTTTTTATTGGCTTTTTTATGTTGCAGCAATGGGACTGTCATCTATAACTTAATCATATCCTACCTCTCCATGTGTCACTCCTCATGCTCTCCCAACATCCCCTCTCCAGTGTCCCAGTCTCTTAGTTTTCACTGATATCCACAGGGCCACCTCCTCCCTGTATCTGTGATGCAGTGTGTCTCCTGAGGGCCACCACTAAACGGGAACAATGATCTCGCCGTGTCTTCTAGGGTGATAGACGAGCCCACAACTGTTATGTGAAATGCAGGCTGTATCTCCATGTTGTCCCAAAAATGGAAGGTGAGAATTCTGAGACAAATCCTCTCTCTCTACTTCTGATCACTACTGGGAAGGCTCCCTCGGAAATACATTGGATGTTTCAAGAATACTTTAGATACGTGGTTTTCAACCTTCCTAATGCTGTGACCCTTTAATTCAGTTCCCCATGTTGTGGCGACCCCCCTCACCATAAAATAATTTTTGTTGTTACTTCCTAACTGTAATTTTGTTACTGTTATGAATCATAATGTAAATACCTGATATTCAGGATATATGATATGCAAATCCCTGTGAAAGAGTCTTTTGACCCTTCCCCCAAATGTCATGACCCAAAGGTTGAGAACCACTGCTTTAGCTAATCCAGCAAGCCACTCCTGACATGTTCAGACTTAAGCGGTGCATGAATTAGTAAGTGATCTGACTTGTGGTACAGGATGGGACCAGCTGTGATGAGTATGTTTTATGGCCAGAACCCATATGATCAATGAAGATGTTCTCTTTCTAGGCAGTTCCTGGGCTCTGAGCTTCCCCACACAGGTGTCTCTCTACCTAATTTGAGGATCCATCTGCCACTGAAGAGTAAGGTGTATTTAGTAACAGAATTCTGATCAGAGGGAAGTAATTAAATTAATGCCACCTACCCTATCCCTTGCACATTGAGCAAGAACAGAGCTTAGCACATGCCAGGTATTGGTAATATGACCTAGCTTACACTATCCTGCCCCCATTCGCACATCAAATCTATGGGTCCCCACTCAGCCAGTGTCATTGTTGAGGCAAAGTCTGATCGTGTTATCAGTGATGTGATGACTCACTCACAGGATGAAGGTCAAGGGCTTTCTGAAGTCAGGAAGTATGACTCTAGGGTTCACAGTCTTCATGACTATTCTATACTACTCCATCTGGAGACGCAATGGTCAGTTTTGAACCGATAGAGACAAAGACAAAACCTGAAAATGCAGCCCACTTATAAGGAAGGCTGTTCACAGTAGAGAAAGCAAGCTGGGCTCTAAATTGTATCTCTTGATCTTTGAAAAGATCTTGTGATGGTCTTAGGAAGGGCAAAACTAAAGAACAGAAATTATTGGTTGTTAAAATCATTACGGTTATTTCTATTTCAATATATCATTTTTTCCAGGGGCTTATTATCTTAAATTAGCTGAGACATCTTCATCTCTTGGCTCAACAAATTCCTCCCTCTCATACTTGGCAAAGCATAGCCGATCCCAGATCATATTAATTGATTGGGAGTTCTACATGAATAATTGCTTTGAATTAACACCAGTTAATTGGATTTGCAACATAATAACATTTGGTGACCCACTTTGTACATGAACACAATTAAAGTATTTTCAGGACTGCTATTAGGAGGAAAATGTCCCACTGTCTTAAAAAAAAAAAAATGTAGGTTAAAATGCAACTATGTAATTCTATCCAGATATGAGCAAGCAAGTGTGTACTATTTTTTAGAATCTCTAAAGTTCCCTTGGTGTCCCAAATCTATTTTCTGGCCTAACTCTTTCCTCCAAAGACACTCCTGGATCTGACTCAGGGGTAATGCTGCTGCAAGTTAAGTCTTAAGTTAAGTCTGAAATGAATCACTTCTCACCTTTGTCTGAAGATTTTTATATGTCTACCAGAAACTATGGGAAGAGATGGCTGTACATCCCTTTGTGGTTTGTCACCATGTGAGATGCAAAACAGAGTAGTTAGAATTGCTCTTTACCAGGCTAGTTTCAAGAAATGCAAGAATGCAAGTGACATTAATAACTGACCACCCAAGTTTCTTTAAAAGAAGAGAACTGACAGAATTGAAATGTGTGTATACATATATATATATATACACATACACACACACACACACACACACACACACATATATATATATATATATATATATATAATTTATTACTCTATCTTACAGGCTGTGTTCTAGATAATCCAACATGTCTGTGTCCATATAGAAAGGTCAAGAACCCAGCAGTTGTTCAAGTCCATAAGGTTGGATGTCTCAGTCGTCCCAATATGGTTTAGGAGTCCTAAGGAATTCCTGGAGAGCTACTGGTCCTTAGACTACATCAAAATACTGAAGAGGCTGAACTTAATACTGGCCACAGTAGCAGGATAGATGAACTGACCAGAGAGAGTGTGAGTGAGCAGGCAAAAATCAAACTTTCTTCTTCCACATCCTTTTGTCTGAATTGTCAGCAGGTGTGACCCAGGTTTAGGGTGGGTCTTCCTGATCCAAGGAATCTGCTTAAGGAAATCTTCTCATAGGCACCCAGTTGCTTGGGTTTTAGTTGCTTCCACTTGAGGTCAAGTTGACAACCAATATTCACCATCACAGTTCTACAATCTGCTACTTTGGCCAACTCACCTATATCCCTGGAGTCATACGCTGTGCTCTCCAGGCTCATTCCTACTCTGTAGCACAGTCTGGGTGAGAGATGGTGGTTACAGAGAGAAGAAGGATGAAGCCAGGAGATGGGACAGGAAGACATGAAGCCGACTCCATATTTTCCACTACTCATTCTCTTTGACAAGACCCTACTGACCTCTCAGTAGTCAGTCTTCACTCAGAAGACATGTCATCCTCACTCTTTAGTGGGCATTAAGAACAAATCCTACTTACCAGCACTTTCGAGGCCACCACTTACCCCACATGTGCCAAGCCTTCTTTGTATCTTCAAAGTCTTTCTGCTGGTCTTTATTGCTGTTAGTGAGTGCAGTCTTATTTCAATAGGGCTTTATTGCCTCCACCTTGCTTCATAGAAATCAATGTAATGTCACCTCAGCAACGTGTCATGAACTTGTCATTTGAATTAACTGCGATGCTGAAGTTAAAGGTTGAGCAATCTTGCTGCCGAAGGCATTTTCCTCTAACAGCTCCATAAAGTGGGCAGCAAAATTAATAGTTGGTTGTAAAGTGGCCATTTGCAGGTTGCTGGGTATAGCAAAATGATAACGGATGGAGCCCAGGATCTTCTGCCATGGCGCAGAAAGGACTTCACAAGAGGACAGCGTTCTGACGTTTGTCATAGCAAGCACAGCTTCAGGCTGGCATATCAAAGCACCAAGTGAGATCACAACAAGAAGAGGGCTGTCTGAAGCCCAGTGGAAAAACTCTCACCCAGCCTGGACTACAGAATTCCAGACTCAACAATGGGAGAAAATAAACCTTTAATGTTTAATCTTTGGCAATTTGTTATAGCAGCTGGACACGCAACTCAGTGTATGAATGCGGAGAAGCAGGATAATAAATAATGACGTGGTACAGGTACTAAGATGATGACTATGATTGTATTGTGGTGAAGGTGATATTGATGGTGATGGTGGTGGCGATTATAATGGCAAGAGTGATGGTGATGATGACAATGGTGAGAAGAATGGTGATGCTGTTGGTAATATTGATGAAAAGATGAAGATAGTTGTGGTGGTGGTGATGATGTTGGTGATGATTATGATGATGGTAGTGGTGATGCTGCTGATGGTATGTTATTGGTAATATTGATGGTGATGTAATAGCAACACTAATGATGATGGTGGTAGTGATGGTGGTAATGATGGTAATTATAATGGTGATGGCAGTGATGATTGTAGCGGCTTGGCCTGATGCTACTTGTATTCTAATGCTAATTTGGGGTTCCCAATGAAGATATAATGGGATAAACCACTAGGACAGTGCTTAGCTCACAGTGGTAAGTATTATACAGGCATCAGCCTCAGTGTCCCCATTATTACATTAGTATCACCATTGTCTTCTGTAGTAGAAAATATTTAAAATCCCCACCAAGGGATTCTACCCTGCCTTGGTTTTTATGTTCCCAGATGAAAGACACACTCACAGCCTTTATATTTACACTAAACCATAAGACTGGTCATCCCAGAGATGAGAGAGTCCACACATAGACACTAGCTAAGTAACCCTTACCCTGGTTAATTGTGATTGTTAAAGAGCCAATAGCTGGACAGAAGAGACATAGGTGGGGTTTTAGGTTTCATGGACTTGGAGATAAGAGAAGGAGGAAGAAGAGGAAAAAGAAGGATGAGAAAGAGGAGGAGAATGAGGAGGAAGAGAATGAGGAGGAAGAAGAAGAGGAGGAAGAGGAAGGAGAGGAGGCAGAGAGGAGGAGGTGGAAGAGGAGGAGGGAGGAGAGGAGGGGGAGGAGGAGGGAGAAGAGGGGGAGGAGGGAGGGAGAGGAGGGGGAGGAGGGAGAGGAGGCAGAGAGGAGGAGGTGGAGGAGTAGGGAGAGAAGGAGGAGGAGGAGGAAGAAGAAGAGGAGGAGAAGGAGAAGGAGAAGGAGAAGCAGAAGGAGAAAGAGAAGGAGGAAGGGAGTAACCATGGGTTAAGAGATAGGGGAGTGAGACCCTGTGGGCTGCCCAACCGGAACTAAGAGCAGCCCAGATGAAACATAGTAAGTAATAACTTGGGGTATGGATAGAGAAATAGATTCTAACAACATGGAAGGTAGGCAGCTGCCCAGTAATTGTGGTGCTTAAGGCTTAGTGTAAATATAAAGATTGTGGGTGTGTCTTTCACCTTGGAATATAAAAACCAAGGCAGGGTAGAATCCCTTGGTGGGGATGCCTGTATAATACTTACCACTGTGAGCTAAGCACTGTCCTAGTGGTTTATCCCATTATATCTTCATTGTTAGGTAAATAAACCAAGAAGAAAAATTTAAAAAGCATTTAGACATTGACCTAAGCAGTCTGGAACCAGTAGCCATGTCCCACAGCACAATGTCACTCAATAGAAGGGTTCACATTTGTAAATTTGTAGACATGTCTAGACATGGCTATTTAGTCATGTCCAGATGGTCATGTGGACCAGAGAGTGACATAATACCTCCTGCTTTCTCATTAATATCTAAAGAAATAATTAGATCCTGCTTTAAGGGGGCAATTATGGCATTAAAGGAACTTATTAGTAAAGAGGTCTTAAAGAAATTCCTGGCACATGGTAACCATTCAGTAAAATATTTTATCACCATTGTTATAATATTAATTTTTCTTTTTTTATTAGATATTTTATTTACACTTCAGATGGCATCCCCTATCCCATCCCCCCCTTAGGAAACCTCTATCCCATGCCCCCTTTCCCTTTTTGCATTTATACATTTTTTTTAAATAATGTTAATCATAGGCTTTATAAGTTTGGTATTGTTCAATCAGAGGTGTAACCCACTGACCAACCTAGATATAACAACTATCTTTGACTGTTGGAGATACATGAATATCTGCCTCCCTGTCTCCCCCCCCCTTTCTCTTTCATCACCTAGCTTCTCCTCTCCTTCCTCTTCTCCTCTTCTTACTTCTTTTCTTCCTCTCAGTACTCCTCCTACCTTAGCTCCTCCTACACATCACCCTTCCTGTTAAAATAAAACTTTTCTCTCAAAATACAATTAGAGCATAATTATGCCAATTTGTACCAGTGAGGTACAAGATAGTCCTAATACCCAGTCCATCCTTTTGTTGACTGACCAGCTTCTCTGTCATCTATTCTAACTAAAACATTTAGTTCTGAACCTGGCTTTAGGATGAATGTCAGCTGCCGACCATCCACTCAAATCTTTTCTCTTAAGGTCAATAGCTATATGTTTTCAACCCCGTCAGAAATGCAGAATGACTGAGTTAACTATAATTGTGGGAAGCACAAAGCATAGTTTCTAAAACTTAGCCAATTTATAGAGACCTCTGAACACCTGGACACTCGCTCTACTTCAAAACGTTGGAGCATCAAATCTTCTGCCTTCTGGCCCAGGATCATCTGACAGACCTTAGTGCTGCAGGATTATTAAGGGCTGATTACTCTGTCTAGGCAGATATAATCAGTCGACTATTCTGCAATAATTGCTTGGAAATAGGGAAACTAAGTAAAGTCATCCGTGGAGGTCAGGGAAGCCTCGTGTATCAGCACTTGAGAGTTTCCAACAAAGTCTCACTTTTCCCCACTTCTCATATCTGCTGATGTTGGATGTGCCCAGGAAACTTATCATCATCAGTGAAGAATAACGGGAGGGTGGTGAGCCAGGATGACGTCCCATGGTATCCAAGAGAATCCTATGACAAGAAGCATGAGTCCCTGCATCCCAGCCCACAGGTAAGTGATAGGCATTGAGGGGTGCTCCTGGGAGCACATCTGCTGCTTGGTCATAGGAAGCCATGAGTCTTGTGTCGATACATCTGTGGAACCCCTTCTTATTGTCATCTCCATTCGTGAACTAACATACACCCCCATTCACTCCCCCCATTCATTAACTCTCTCCTGACCTATTTTGATCATATCGATCATAATAGAAGCATCGATCAGGGGATGTTTCATTGCATAAAGGGTAAATCGATCCCATTGTTTACTGGTTATTGAATAAGAAAAATAGACATATTTCTCATAGAAAAAGAGAAAAACTAGTATTAAGATAAATGTATATATGTGGGCAGGTGTATAAACACATATCTGTTGTATTTCAATTTTAAATGTTGCCATTTCTCCTTTTCAATACTTTACCTAAAAATAATTGAATTTCTCATCTCATTAGTAGCTCATAAGAAAACACATAAAAGAGGATTCCCAAAAGAAAGCTCTGTATTTGCCAATAAGTAGTAAAATGCAGTTACCAGGATAGCTGCTATTTTATCAGGAGAAATGTAGAAAACTGCTATTTAAAAAAATGTCCTAGACTTCAATTTTCCAAAATATCCCAAGATTACTCTCAGGATTCAACCAAGAGAAAAGATAAATAAGAAAAGAAATAGATAAATTGGGTAATAACGGGAAAAGAATGAGATTCCAACCATCTGTATTGACTTTGTGTTTTATAAGAAACACAAGTAATTTGAAAGCACACTTTTCTCCTTGATAAACTGTCAAGAGAGAGCAAGTGCACAAGAAGACAACAGGCAAACCTCTGAGGACTCTGTTATATCGCGCAATGATCTCAGAGTCACCAAAATTGCCAGATAATCTACAGGACAATTGTTCCTTGGAAGTTTCTTTTATTGAGCAATGTCGTCTTAAGGAGAGCATTTAGGTAAATTAAAAGTGATGTGAGAACATTACAGACAACAGATATGCAGCCTCCAGGATTATTACACATCGGCAGTATTCTTTTGTTTTGTTTTTGACTGTTCCTGTTTTAGGCTTTAGCAGCAATACACACCTATGTGCTGGCAGATTCTGTGAGTTGGTTTCCAAGATACAGGTGCCTTCCTCCCAAGGTCAGCCATGCTACAACTGTGGATTGCATCTCATCTGAACAGTCAGCTGTGGCGTACCTGTCTAGAACTCACCCTTGTGTTTATGAGTCCAGGTTCTCCTGAGACCTCATTTAAACCTGAGACCTCATTTCCTCAGTGACTGTTGCTTAGAGACTTCTCTCTGTTCCTGGCCATGTGGCTACTGTAGCGCAGGTCACAACACTGCAAGTGGTATTCCTTTAGATGAACAGATAAGAGCGTGAGCATGCACTATGGCAGTCTTTCTGTAATTCACCTCAAAATGAATATTCTACTAGACCCAGTGTATTCATTAATCAAAAGTTGGTGAATCTGGCCTGCATGCTTTCAAGTTTTAAAAGATATATTCATTTTTATGCTTATGGGTGTTTTGCCTGTGCACCAAGTATGTCTGTGCAATGTTTGTGTGCAGTGGTTACAGAGGCCAGAAAAGGGTGTCAAATGCTCTAAAACTGGAATTACAGAGGGTTGTGAACAGCCATGTGGGTGTTGGGAATGGAACTGTTTCTCTGTGAGAGCTGCTAATACCCTTAACTGTTGAGCCATTTCTTCAGCCCCTAACCTCTTAGGTTTTATTCTAGCTATTTTTAAAAAGCTATTTTCTTGCAGTATACTTTACACAGAAAACATAGTATGGCTGTCTGGAGGCTGGAACTAATTATTTGACACCTGAAGAAGTCTCCCTTGCTGTCTGACAAGAAATTAATTTGTTTATCAGAGAACCTTACATGTCACTGTTACATTCTGTAACGAATCATGGCGAGTTTCTACTCCTTATTCAATAAAGTCTTGGCCTCACACCACAGTAGAATGTGAGCCAGTTTTCACAGTCCATGACTCTTTAAAATGAATCATTAACCAATTTCATTTCCATTTCTCTTTGAACATCTTCTGTGACTGCAAAAAGTAAGTACCATTTTAACTCCAGATTTACATCTACACACCATTCTTGTCCTACCTATTTAACAGAGAAAGCAGGTCTCGGGCATAGGATTCTAGTGGACAAATAAACCCTAATAAGGTTTATTATTACATAAGGGAGGGGGATCGTAATTAGGGGAGATGGATTAGTGACACTTTGTACACTCTAACAGTGATGGAAAAATTCCTTTAAACTATTGTTGAAGGTCTTTTTTTTTTATATTTTATTATGTGTTCTCATGTGTGCCTATGCATGTGAGTACAGAGTCCAAGGAGGCCAAGAGGGTGTTGGATCCCCTGAAACTGGAATGACAGGCAGTTTTTGACGCACCAGATATGGGTACTGGGAACTGATGTGAGTCTTCTGCAAGAGCAGCAGGTGCTCTTAACCACTGAGCCATCTTCAGAACCCCAAAAGTTTCACTTCATGTATATTTCTTGAAATGGAACAATAGAACATTTGTATATTGTGACTCCTTTCCTTCACTGAGTCTATCATTTGTAACAGGCCTCCATCATTGTTAGTTATACTTCTCTATTTTACCATTGCATAATATTTAATCATGTAAGTGTTTTAGAAATAGATCCATTGTACTGTCCACAGTAATTTGGCTATGACAGGCAGAGTCAGCAGGAACTGTGTATGTAAAGGGTATAAGAATACCAAGGAGAGATGATGATGAGGTGAAGGCTATATCTGTGTACAGCTTTGATAAGATGCCATATATACATATATATATATATGTATATATATACATATATATAGTTGTATACTTGTATATACTATATTATATATATTAGTAGTATAGTAGTATAAAGAGAATATATATTACATATAGTATTATATATTAGTATGGTATATATATTAGAAATATATTATATGTAGTATTATGCATACTAAAATAATATATATTAGAATATATAGTATATATAGTATATATAGTATATATAGTATATATAGTATATATATATTAGTGTAGTATATTGAAATATATTTGTATGTATATATGTGTGTATATATGTATATATGTGTGTATATATACATATATGTATACACACACACACACATATATATATATATATATATATATATATATATATATATATATATAATTTACTTGATGGATGAATAACTGAACCCCATACATCTTTCCTGAAGCTCTGTGAGATGGTTTTCCTATTTGAAACTAATAATATGTACCACTTAGTGGGTGCTGTATATAGAGTTGTGTTCCCCTTAATTCACAAGTGGATGTCATAATCAGCACACAATGGAATATGCAGATGGGACTTTGCAGAAGAGAATAGGTCTATAGGTTATAAAAGTTGGGTGCACACAGATAAGACAAAATGGCAGAGAACTTCCTGTCTCTGTTCATTTCCAGGGGAATTCAGTAAGAAGAGACCCTCGTACACTATGGGAGGAAAAGCTTCACCAGGGACCAAGCTGACAAATACTTTGCTCTTCAAACTTCTGTCGTATAAGCCATGTTGCCTGTGGTGTTTTCTTAAGTCAGTTTAAGTTGATAGATACTATGGATAAATGAATTTGAGAGTTGGCATGTATTTTTGTTGGAAGAGTGCTTTCATAGAATGCATGAAGCCCAAATTTCAGGCTTTTCTGAACCACAGATATTGGATGTAGTGGCAAAAGTCTGTGATTCCAACACTCAGGAGCCACAAGAATTCAAGATAATTCTTGGCCACTTATTAAATTCAAAACTAGCTTGGGTTGAGACCTGAGTAGTCGTCGTCGTCTTCTTCTTCTTCTTCTTCTTCTTCTTCTTCTTCTTCTTCTTCTTCTTCTTCTTCTTCTTCCTCTTCCTCTTCCTCTTCCTCTTCCTCTTCTTCTTCTCCTTTGTTTAATGAGCAGAGATTATTTCATATGAGAAATTTTGTATAGAAAACTGAAGTTCAGGGAAGATTATGAAACACCAAAATTGGTAACTAGTGGAGACTACCAACCCCATCACTCTGTAGATAATGGGATGAGGAACCTGAGCCCAAGAGTCAGATTAATAGAAGAAGTTAAATCCTTATGGGAAAGTCCTTCCTCAGACCTGGAGCCCACACGAGAATTATCCAGGTAAGAGCACAGAGGCAAGGTCACCGAGATACCAGCACCCAGCATCTGTGCAGCACAGAGAATAAACTGAGAAACAGACTGAGCCCCATGTCCCTCCCAATAAGTCATAAAGTTGGAACTCATTTGCAGGCCAGTCTGCAGGAGTCGGGACACATGTCAGAGAAGAGCAGCAGTAAGCCTGGGATGAGAAGAACATGCCACTCACAGGGGAACAGTCAAAATTTGGGACACTTTCAGGTTCCTCTGCCAACTCCAGTTTGTGCCTCTGATGCCAGAGATTTGGAATTAAATGCTCACTCAGTGAAGATGAATTTACAGAATCCCACCCCTCATTTCCCTAAACTGCATTAAATGCCTTTTAATAAGAAAGGATTCCATTCCATACAGAACAGATTGGAGTGACAGCTGACTCTGGGAGACTGTCGTGGGGCTGAGTCACGGCTTGGCTGCGATCCTACCTCTCCAGTGAAAGGCAGGGCTGAGATTGAATCCACACATGAAGACCTCAAAGGAACATCTTTCAGACCCTCATCATCAGCCTCCATGACTGCAGGATAGCAAGAATGTTGGCTTCTGTCCTAGGTTCTGAGAGAAGCATCAGCTTGTACCAAATGAATGGTCTCCCACTGTGGCCTTGAGATTTAAGGACTGAGAAACACCAGATGCTGAGCACTTAAAGATATCCTGATACATTTCCAATTCTTTTCCTGTAGGGAGATGGTATCTATTCTCTGACTTTGAAATTTATCATGACCTTCAAACACAGCCTATGTAGGTGACCAGTCATTTGGTAAATGATTGCAGAAATACAGAAAGACCAAAAAAGGAAAAAACAAAAACAACACAACACAACAACAATAACAAAATATGTATTCTCTGACTTATGGGGAACTCAGGCTGTGATGTAGGCATGTACATGTCTAAAGGAGACAGAAAGAGGGAGGATGGGGATGTACAAAAGAACACAGGGGGCTTAGAAGAGAAAAAACCACAGAAGGAAGGTTACAAAAGGTGATCAGAGGTAGCAGGGAATAGGGTAGATGTGGAGAAGAACCACAAACTGAAAGCTGTTGACAGTTGTAGAGAAAATATTCTGTATTGTATGGATACATCAGTTGTCAATGAAAAAAAGCCTATGGCCTATAGGAAAGGGTAGGCCTATAGAAAAGGGATATCAGATAGGGATATTGATTTCTGAGACAGAGAGAAGCACAGGAGATTGGCCTTAGACACAGAGTAAGAAGACAATCACATGAAACTGAGGACCAGGTAACCAGCCATGTAGCATGACTTAGAATAGAATAAATGGGTAATTAAGTTACGAGCTGGCTGGGAAATGAGCCAATGCTTATGGCCTAGGCATTTATTCATATACAAGAAGTCTCAGAGTTGTTATTTCTGGGAACAGGGGCATTGGAGTAAAAACATCCCTCAACAGACAATGCCCTAATGATATCTAACATAATAAAAGAAACTTAGAAGAAAATAGTAGACTAGGGAGATGGAGTGTTGGCTCAGAGGGTAAGAGTGTTTGCTGAATACCTGTGAGGATCTGAGTTCAAATATTTAAACCCCATGTAAAAAGGCAGGCTTAGTCATATACACACCTATGACTTGGTGTTATAGTATGGAGGTTGGTGGGGACACTGAAGACTGAAAGACTGCTAGCAATTGCTACCTTCTCATCTAGCTCCAGGATAAGTGAGACAATCATCTCAAAAAAAATAAGGCTGAAAGTCAGAGAGTAGGACCCTGGCTGGCTGTGCTCTTCATGTCCCTGAGCGCACACTGGTAAGTATGCATACCCAGGGAACAGATTAGAAGGAGAATGGGGAGCTAAAATGGGATCAAGGGGGCTACAGAGAGAAAGCTGGAGTCTTACACCACTATTTGTAGCACCATGAAAACCATTATATTCCCCAAAAAACTAATACACCCAATTTTACCTTTCAATATTCTGGAGTGGCTGATGCAAACAGCTGGAGATTTATTTCATTGGATAAAGACACCTGCCACCAAGCCTGACAACCTGAGTCTGATGCCTGAAACCCATATAGAAGGAGGGAAACAACTCTTTCAAGTTTCCTGTCTTCTACACATGTTTACACACACACACACACACACACACACACACACACACACACACTTTTAAAGGCCTTATTATCTGAAATACTCAGGACCTGAAGAGTGCCTGCAGACTCAGTAAGAAGTGTCCAGTATATGAAGTATGTGAATGTCCCTAGCTGGGCTGATGGAAGGGTAAGGCATGGGTAAGGCACTCAGGGCTCTGTGGACTGATGGTCTGTTTTTTCTTAATTTATATATTCCAGTCTTCTCTCTTTGTGACATCTGGGAAGATATTATGTTATTTGAGCCAATTCTCTATGTATGGTTTCCCCCTTATCCCTCTCTGGGGTACAATTGTGATTTAATTTCAACCCATGGTGCTATGTGGCCATGTCCATAGGCCCACTGAGCCCATCACATTTTGAATAAATTTGGTTAGACAGATGTGCCATGGCTTCCTCCCAGATGCTTCTGCTAAGTGCTGTTGTGGATATGAAGACTGACATTATCAGTTGTACTTTTAATGTTCAGTAAATTGCTGCAGAATTTGCCCAGAGGCGTGTGTACGGATCCAGTGGCTGGCTGGCGAGTGTTCTAATTGTCTAATGCCAGTGAGGTTTCAACTTCAGTTTTAAATGAACAGGGAGACATTGGAGAGATCTCATGATATCTGTTGATTCATTTTCATTCACCGATAGCCACTGAAAAATTCAGCCCAGAAATTTCAGACATCTGGTCAATTTCAGACAGCTAGCCACTCAGTCTCTACTTTAACCTCACTTGAGACCCCACCACTGGAGGGTTTGATTATTTTTGTAGGAACAGTGTCTTGCTGTTGAAATTGAACACAATTGACTCAGTCCATGTGGTTACTGTTCTGACATGGAAATATCTCTAACCCATAACTTCTGTCTGTTTCCCATGTTCAATAAGTATGGAGTTAACTCCTATCTCTGTATTGGTAGACCTCTTTCAGTAAAATAGAAGATGAAAGAAACACAGAGACAATGCTGAGGCTGAGCAGATAACTCAATCAGTAAGTTCTTGTAAGGCAAGCATGAGGACTGGAGTTTGATCCGGATAATCCATTGTAAAGAAATCAGGCCTAGGCTGGAGAGTTAACTCAGTTCTTGCAAAGCACCTGCACAACCATTTATAACTCCAGTTCCAGTGGATCTGATGCCCTTTTCTTACCTCCACAGGCACCAGGCATACACATGTTATACAGACATGCAGTGTTATAATGAACACTCATACAATAAAATAATAATAAAATATTGTTTTTAAGTCAGCCATGGTGGTATGTGCTTTAATCTCAGCACTGCAGAGATAGAGACAGTGGGATGTTACCTGGGACTGACTGCCCAGTCTAGCCTAGTTGATGAGCTCCAGGTTCAATGTGAGACTCTCTCATGATAAATAAGATGGATGGTTTCAGCAAAATGACAACAAAGTTGAATTCTAGCTTCAGATAACTGTGAATTCATTTCCATTCACCAATAGCCACTGAGAAACCCAGCCCAGGAATTTCAGACATCTGGTCGACCAGCTAGCCACTCAGTCTCTAGTTTAGCCTCACTTAAGACCACCCCTGGAGGATTTGATTATTTTCATACATGGTGTCTTGCTGTTGGAGTTGAACACAGTTGACTCAGCCCTTGGAGAAATTGTTCTGATGTAGAAATGTCTCTGACCCATAACCCCTGTTTCCCATGTTAAATGTGAAGCCCATGTGTGCGAACACACACACACATACACACACACAAACACACACACACACACGTACATACACATGGCTCTTCCAAGCACAGCAGATTTCCATACAGTCCTATAAGCAGCCACAGAATAACAGGAGCCTTCCACCTCAGTCATTTTCACTTGAGACACAATTTATCTCTAAGGTTTTTCTCCTCAAATGCTTTGCACTTTGAATGCACAGGAGCAAACCCCACTAAGAACCTGAAATTCACTGGGTGCCGTGGCTATTTACAATGCTGAACAGCACAGGACTTGCCAGTCCTCAAAGTCTCAGGTCAATCTGAACATAAATACAGGTATTTGACACAGTGGGCACTTAAGAAAACAGTAAAACTGTCAAAATCAACCCAGAGAACCTGCCTGCAAATCATTTTCCCACTCTCTCTTGCTTAGACTCTTTTTTTTTTTTTTTCTCCCTTAGCACAACATGAAGATGGGCACTGTCATGGAAGGGTCAAGGAGTAATATCTCCAGTCTCAGCCTTTCTAGACACAAAATGTGGAGGACACAGCCACTTGTCCAGGCAAATAATGATCATCATGACATGGTAGTTGCTCTCCGGGGTTCACATTGATTATTATGAGAAACTGACACTCGAAACGCCAGAGAGAATTCAAATGTGATAGCCAATCTTCAAACTCCACAACCCCTCTCTCATAAGCACTACGCAGGTGTTCACTGTCCTGAGTCTCTTGAGAAGTTGGCATTCCAGGGTCAAGAAGGGACACACCTGTGAAGTCTGATTTTAGAGACAGGAGGGAATGACAGACAAAAGAGCTGCCAGGAAATCCAGGGATGGGAAGGTGCTGGCTGTGTTCATTTGCTCATCTTTCATTTTTATTCTTTGCCTGGGCTCCAGATCAGATAGAATCAAGTGTTTAATAAAAGAGGGTTCTTCTGAATGAGTCATTTAGATGTCAACTTCTTCTGTAACTTCCACACACCATTAACATTTGCAAGGAGGAGCTGGGGAGGTGGCTCTGTGAGTGATGCATGTGCTTGCAGTACGAACTTGAAGACCTGCGTGTGGGTTTCCAACACCTTTTAATAAAAAGCCTGGAGTGATGATGTGCCTGTAATCTCATTTGGGAAAATAGAGACAGAAAGATCTCTGGAGTTTGCTAGGCAGCCAGTCTAGATGGAGTGGCAAGCTCTAGATTCAGTGAGAAACCCTATCTCATAAAACAAGGGCAACTGAGGAAAACATCCAACATTGACCTCTAGTTTCTATGTGGGCACTCACGTGTGTGTGTGTGTGTGTGTGTGTGTGTGTGTGTGTGTGTGTGTGTATGTGTGCATGTGTGTGTGAGCGCGCAAGTGTGTGTGCAGGTATACATGCACACACACACACCATATATATGCATAGACGATGGTAGGATACAGCAAGGGTACCGCAGCATATTAAAGGATGAATTGTGCCTAGTTGTTATGTCCAATTACTAGAGAGGGGATTATATAAGTAGATGATCACTAAATATCCTAGAAATGAGTGGATGCTATAAGTCCCAAATATCCTTAAGGATGCTCTTTCACCACAGAATACTGGATGCTAATTCACTAAGATGTTGAAGGCATATTCCATATTGGATCATAAATATCAGCAAATACCCAAGCTGTCACCCTCCATCAAGCAACTGAAGCACCTTATGGTAACATGATGGCCACCACAGATCCAGTCATCAGCTCCTCACAGGATAAGAGAAAACAGAACAGAGACAGATCTACTTGCCTTGCATTTGTTTTTAAGCATGGAAGAGAAATCTAACAATTTCCAAGGAATTCCACGACATTGCTTAAGATGTCTAAAACTAAGACATCTTAAGATAAAATTTAAGATGGCCAAAACTAAGATCCACATTCTAACCCTAGACCAACCACTGGCCCAAAGTAATGAAATCATACAAACATTCTTAACCAATCATGGGGTTAATGCTGCCTGTTCCCAGTGATGTAAGTCAACTAGGAGAAACAGGATTCTTGAAGTCACATGGAAAACTGAACAGTTTCACAGACATCTCATCCCATGTAGCTGGGGTCCTGAAACTCTAGAATCAACAAGAGAATGAAGAAAGCACAGACACACATACCAGAAAGATGGCATCAAGCTTGAGTCATCAAGAGTCTCTCAAATGGAAAGCACTGACTGTAACCAGTAGCCTGGCACCTCAGTGTGTTTATTGTGTGTAGTAAAAGGGAGGGGCTAGCTATTCTCTGTAGGAGGTCTTTGTAAGCAGATGTATCCGGTTATAAACATCCCAAAGGAAGAAGCCGCAGCTGCTAGTCTTTTGCTACACTGGTCATTTGCTTGCACTTGGAATCCTGAGAAATATTTGCCATCCCTTTTGATCCTGGTACACATGAAGAAACCACTTGCCAATTTCCCATAGGTCTGAGGCCTTAGAGTCTTCAAATGGCTGTGCCCACATCAACAGTACAGATGGACTCGGGATGTCCATCAGACTGGCAAGGAAGCCATTACTTTCCGAATCATGTAGACTATTTTTTATCTTTATTTATGCGTCCCTGTGAGTGTATGCCACATGTGAGCATGTACCCTCAGGGACCAGAAGAAGGCACCATCCTCTGGAGTTGGAGTTACAGGTGATTGTGATCTGCTCAGTGTGGGTGCAGGGAGCAAAACCTGAGTCCTTCTGCAAGAGTAGCAAGTGCTCTTAACCAATGAGCCATCTCTCCCAGCTGGCTTGTTGAGCTTTACTAGCTCCCCTTGTTTATACACCTATGAAAACCATCAGGCACTGACTAGCTTTCCTCCTTTCTAAGGGGAGGCAGGACTCAAACCTAAAGCCTAAGGAAGACAGTAGCACGTAAGCTACATAAGCTGTTCATAGCCTACTGCACACTCGCTCAGTCCTCTGCAGGGTCTGCTTCCAAAGGACACAAAATAATACATTGAAAAGATGCCTGGCCATCCCACAGGATGCAGGGATTTTATCAGAAGACAGGGGGGTGGAAAGAGTCTAAGATCTGGAGGTGGCAGATGACTATACCTCCTGAACACAACAGGGTAACTGCACATATGAACACACAGTGGCTGTGACAGCATGGACAAGGCCTGTGCAAAGTCAAGCCAGACAAAATTCCAGTATGGATGGAGGGAGATGAGAATGAGGTCTCACCCCTCGCTCAGGTGATTGTGGTGTTTGATGGCTTCTTGAGAAGAAAGAGTCAATCTTTAATGATGTGGCACCTGATAGGTCAAGTAGTCTCCAAGGCAGTCCCCACATCCAAGAGTCGTTAAGCAACACAAACTGGGCTCCATGGACTGGAATGAGGAGGAGGAATCGGGCAGGAGGAAGAGAAGGAGCTAGGAGGGGGGAGTGGAAGAGGAAGAGGAGAGGTAGTTAGGGGAAACTTGAAGCTGTATGGGGAAGTGGAGGCAGATCTGGAAGGAATTGATGGAAGGGCAATAAATATGATCAAAATACTGAAATTCTCATAGAATAAAATGTTTATTTAAAAATCACCTGCACTCCTGTGCTTATTGCAATGCAATTCCCAATAGCAAAGAAGTGAACTCAAACCACTTATCAACAGATGAATGGAAAGAAAACACAGTACAAGACACAAAGGGATAGTAGTCAGCAATAAAAACAGAAGTGGTGAAATCCTGTCATTTGTAACATTAATGGATGATGGGTGTAATTTGAAATAAGCCAGGTGCAGACCAATAACCACTAAGTGCTTTAATTCAATCGTGTGGGGAATTTGCACAATTGAGTCTTTGAAGTAGAGTGGAATGGTTGTTATCACAGGTTAAGGAGCCTGTGAGGTTTGGGTGGAGACAGAAGGGCACTGGTCAGTGGGTCCAATGATGGTAGGAGTGAATTTGAGTGTCCTGTTATACATAGGGTGGCCACAGTTTGCATGCACACAGCACATGCATGAGAATACAATCTCACCAGTATAAATATGTAGAAGGTCATAATTGTTCTCACAACAAGCAAATGATGAAGGTTTCAAAGGAATCTGAGTTCATCATTATAAAATGTGTCATTAGGAGGCTGGAGAGGTGACTCAGCGGCTAAGAGTACTTGCCGTTCTTGCAAAGGACAAGAATTTAAGTCCAGCACCTGCATCAAGCAGTTGTAAACTGCCTGTCAATACATACAGCTATAGGTAATCTGGCCTCTGTATTCATGTGTATACACATTCAAATACATACACACATACATACATACATACACACATACACATGAATAAAACAAAAATAAAGTCAAAATGTATTATACAATGTATACCAAAATATTATACTTTTGGCCCATAGATACACACAATGATTACTAGTCAATTAGAAAATACGTTCTAAATTTTAAAACAAGTATTAGGAGGTAGTATAGAATATGGTTTTAATTCCCAGCTCAGACAGGAGAATTGATGTGATTTGAGATCAACCCAGGCTACCGTGTGAGACTGTCTCTAAAGCCCAAAATAAGAGCCAGGCAAGTCTTTAATCCCAGTACTCAGTAAGTAGGTACAGGAAGGCAGATGTCTGTGAGTTGAAGGCCAGTCTGGTTTACATTGTGAGTTCCAGGACAGCCCCAGCTACATAGTTAATTCCATGTCATCCAGTGATCATGATGAAACCTTCTCTCAAAGAGAGAGAGAAAGAGAGAGAGAGAGAGAGAGAGAGAGAGAAGCAAAGAAACAAAGAAAGGAAGGAAGAGAGAGACAGAGACAGAGAAACAAAGAAAGAAACAAAAAACCTAATGAAAGCAAAAGAAACCAACAAGAAAACTTAAGTCAGTGACTTTCTGGTACTTGCTATGACATATGCATAATCTTACAATAAAAGAAAGGGAATTCCCACTTATAGTATAAAAGCCATTTCCTCTAAAAAGAAATATTTATATTAAATGTATATGTTGGAAGATAATTTTAATTAAATAAACATTTTATCCTAACTACAAAATAGTAAATATTGAGTTATCAAAAATATCTAAAGGTACAGTGTTGGTGTGGCAAAGTGCTACAAATAGGCACATGTCTCTTTAGGAGGGTAGGGAAGGAAGTGTGGGGCCAACACAGGCTTTAAGAAGCTCTAGAAGCCATAGAAGAGACCTGGAGGCTGCATGCAGGGTAACTGCTCTGAAGAAGAGGGATTGAGGCTTGAGTTACAGACTTTCTCCTCCTCCATCTCCTGCCCATGTGAAGAGAACCAAGTCCCCAGCTGGGATGGACTTTCTCATTAACAGACATTTATTATTTCCTCATTTTCAAATGTCACTCTGGCCTTTCTCCCTGGCATTCTCGCTGCTGGCTGTTGCCACAATTACACTTGTTTCAGAAAATACGCTGAACTAGTTAAGGCATGACAGGAATATACTGATTTCTTAACTCAGTATATGTTGCTAACATAGGGAAATGCTTGACTGGAGAGATGGTTCAGTGGTTAGGAGTTTGATTCCCAGCACCCCACACGGTGGTTCACAACCATCTGTAACTGCAGTTCCAGGAGATCTGAAACCATCTTCTGGCCTCTGAAGGCAACCAGGCACAGAGGTGGTACACAGACTTAAATAAAGGAAAAAACACCCAACACATAAACCAAATTGAAAAATAACTATTTTTTAAAGAAAAAAATAAAAATAAGGAAAATCCTCAAGCACTTTGGGTGGGTATACATATTTGTGTGTGCATGTATATGGATTCATGTGTATGTATGTGCACATACTTTATGTTTACATGTATGTCTGTGTACATTTTTCTGTGTGTATGTGTTTGTGTGAATATGTACATGTATATGCACATGTATGTCTTCATGTGTGCATGCTTGTATGAATGTGAGCATATGTGTATGTGGATATGAGCATGTACATGTGTGCATATGTCATCATGCATCTGTGCTTGCAGCCATGTGTTCTGTAAGTATGTGAGTATAATGTTCATGATTATAACTCTAGTTTGCCATTTCCCGCTGATTATGGCACTATCTGTTAAAATTATCTGGTTGTAATAAAAAGAGCATGCATATCCTGGAGTTATTTTTAAATCTTCATTCTATTCACTGTTATGTATGTTCATTTGCATGTATATCTCTGCCCATGTGCATGCATGTTCATGCATACCCATATGAATATATCTGTTAGTATATGTACATATATATATGAATATGTCTCTGTGTATGCATGTGTTTATCTGCATTTGTATGTGTATGATAATGTATGTATGTCCATATGATCATGTGAGGGCATGTACATATGTGCATAATTCTTTATG
Organism: Arvicanthis niloticus; assembly: GCF_011762505.2. NCBI lineage: Eukaryota > Metazoa > Chordata > Mammalia > Rodentia > Muridae > Arvicanthis > Arvicanthis niloticus. Next base: position 16,786,946 of record NC_133432.1, on the reverse strand, counting down.
TGTGTGCATGCATGTTTGTGTTCATTTGTACATATGTGTGAGCATGTGTGCATGTGCATATGAGAGTCTGTATGTGTGTCTGCATTTGTGTTTGTGCGCATTTGTGTTATGTATGTATGCAAGGGTATGTGTGTGCATGTGTGAGTATGCATCTGTGTTTGTGTGTGTCAATGTGTGAGCATAATTTTCTTAATTAAATATCCCGTTTACCATTTTCAGGGTGGTGACAGCAGTGTCTTGCTAAATCCTTCTGGCTGTGCTAAAGAGCTCACATGTCCTAGTGTGACTTTTTTTTATGTGGAATCTATTCTATAGGTCATGTTATAACATTGTTAAAATGTGAGGATGCCCCAGGAGGTGCTGTGCAGTGGGGTCATAGGTGACCCCAACCAGCATTAGAACACAGACTGAAGAATCCAATTTCCTTTTCATTCCCTTTTTGGTCCTTTCTGTTGTAACAAGAAAAAACAATTTCACTTTGAGGCATGAAAGTTTTACAGCCGTAACATTTGCTAATATCCATCTTAAACCAAGAGAGACTTGGTCTCCTGCCCAAACCTGTAGATGAGAATCAAATTCTAACAGGAACTCTAGTTAGGCAAATCCAACACCTATATATTAGAAAGGTTTCCAATTCCTCACTGAAAGAGCAACCTACAGGAAAGAACAGAGGTTTCCAGCCAGGAGTCTCTGCACCCCTCTGTTGGTGTCTGCCTGTCCCCAGAGACTTAAAATAGGCACCTGCAAACTTCCACCCTCAGATATCCTTCCTCTAAAATGAAATGAGATGAGCCGAAGCCCTTACCTTTCCACTCATGGATCTCTCAGCCCTCAGCAAAGAGGCATCTTTCTGCAGTAGGCATCCAGTAACACAAAGAGACCCACAATTGGCCAACATGAAGAGAAGAAGAGGCTGTGCTGGGATACTCTGCCCTAAAATGGACATGCATGTCACACTCCATCTTCCCAAGGCTCAGGGATCAAATCAGAAGGGGGCACAGGATGGTTATAAGGACCACAGGTAGTAGATGACTGTAGCAAATGAAATGTTGGACATAGCAGAGTCTTCGCTTGCATGAACTAACAAGAGCAGAGAGTAGACAGTAGACACTGCCCCCAAGGTCGATGCACCAAGAATCCCAGCACAGGTAGGGAAGGGCTCATAAAGTCCCATCTCACCCCCAGCCGAGATGTTACTGACAACTGATGGCTGCTGGGGGGAGGGTCAGTTTCCTTCAGGGAAGCTGCCCATGCTGCAGTAGATTATCTCTCACCCACGAACTTACAGGCAGCACTAAGTGGACCCAATGGGGTTTTAAAAGGAATACAAAAAGCTGAGAGGGAACATAGTAGGGAGAGAAGGAAGGAATTGGAAGGGAGGAAATGAAGGATAGGTTTGATCAGTACTTATTATATGCATGTATGAAATTCTCAAGCAAAAGTAAAAAATAAAATAAATTAAATTAAAAGGGAAGCTGATTGGGAGAGCTCTGCTGAAACCCCAAGACTAAAGCACTGGTGAACAGCAGGAGGAAGCACTGGATAGACCTCAGGTGAGCATCCGATGATGCTACCTCCTTCTGTAGGACTTGTTAGCAGTTACATTCTCACTACCAAAGACTTCATCATCACTGTGTAATTTTGCTGGTTTCATTGCTATGTACACAGGGCCAAAGTCATCCTTAGATCACCATAGCAACCCTACTCCATGATGGGCTCTCAGAAAGCCATGTACATGTATCTCACCGACATACGTAGGAGCTAGAGAGGGAGCTTAGAGTTAAGCGTGCACAAGGCTCTTGCAAAAGACTTAAGTTTGATTGCCCCACACTCATATTGAGTGACTCACAACTGTCTGTAAATCCAACTCCAGTAGATCCATGCCTTCCTCTGGCCTCTGTGAGCATGATACTCATGTGCATATGCCCATCCACCCCCAAAACATGGTCATAAATAGAAGTAAAATTAAACCTCAAAAAAAAAAAAAAAACATAGCTACTGTATTAAACAATTTCTCCATGGCAAACTGGGAAGATGCACTTTTTGAAGATTAAGCAATACAAATTAGAGACCTCTACAGTGCTGACAGCAGTGAAAAATATCAAACTAGATGGAAAATAACCAATGATCCCCCACCGAGTTTCAGCTGTGTGTGTTTTCTCCACTAGTGCGTTGGGGACACTCCCATTTCTTGCTGAGACAGGCAGCAACAGAAAGGAATTTCATCTAGCATGACAGACAGCTTGAGAATAAAAGGGAAAAGGATGCTTAGTTTTCTAATGAAGTTATAATTAATTCAGAACTCACTCCCAAACTCTCCAAGATGCCGTGGGAATGTCCTCCTTTCCTTCAGCTCACAGCATCATCCCGAATGGCTGCTTCTAACAGTGTGTTGGGATAAAAGATCATGAAGGCTGATCTGTGGGCTGACTCTGTGTCTTCAGAGCCAGCTGTAGCATTGCAATGACCTTCGGTTTTCTCCTCCATCCTTTGTAGATGAGGCTTATGGTTTTATGTTGGCTTTTATAGCTGCATGCCAGTGTCAAGGAAAATCACAGCTCTTACCACAAATGGATGAAGAGACAGTTTATTCAGGAGCCATATGGTAATGACCATGGCCTGAGACAATGGTTGTCTTTAAAACATGTTTGAATATGATACTGTTCCATAGCATTCCTATAATAACAGTAACAAAAGAAAGTCACGAATCAAGGTACTTTAAACCCATACTGATAAACATGAGGTAGAGTGGTTACCACAGAGTGGGGAAAATCTCTGCTATTGGCACCAATGTATCTGATGGATATTCTTGGCTTTCGGGTTGCCAGAAGCTATGGCATCTGTTTGTCATTTTCAGAAGGGTTTACTTTAAACTCACAAAGATGTTTGCTCACACCCAGAAATAATCAATACTTGGTTATTGAGGGGGCCAACTATAACCCAAGATAATTTAGTTCCAAATCTGCAACAAACTAACTCTCCACAGTCTTCGAGTTCTAAGCAGTCAGTCTTGTAGAATAGTCTCTGAATTTCATTTTAGAGAAGACCAGACTCAACTCAAGATGTTGTCTTTTGGGCTGTAATTAACTCGCATACTGAAAATGGACCCAGCTCCTCTTTCATCCAGTGTTTCCTAGGCAACCAAGAGAGTCATATCATGTCAAATAAATATCATGCAGCCTTAAGCACCAGGATAGGACAGCCTTCCTTACAAGTACAAAGGGCCGTAAGGGCTGGTCTCTTGATGGTCAGTGGGAAGGGCTAACAATGCAGGACATGGAAGACTTCAGTCCTGGCCACAGATCCCCTCAGTCAGCTCATGGGAGGTTTGTATGTTGCACTTTCCTGGTTCTCCCTGAATCAATGATAAGTGTGATCTGGCCTTCACTAAGAGCTTCAAGAAAATCTAAAGTGATGAGACATGTGAGGTGACCTTAAGCATCCTGTAAGACAAAACCTCTGAACCCCAAAACCTGAACCTCTGAACCCCCAAAGACCCTGAACTTCCCACTTCTAAGCCAGGGACACTGAAGAATAGGACAGGAAAGAGAGGGAAACAGTGTGACAAGATACAACTTTATATCTTGTTTCTTCACCTCCATGTTGGTTTTCTTCTGGAAATCTAACCTGTTCTCTCATGGCTATATAATAGTCAATATTTTAGTCAGTTCATGTCCAATCATGTTTTTCACTCATAATTAAGTTGCAGGAGAAGATGAACTGTCAACTTCAGCCATTAACTTGACATACCTGGGAAACAGGGAACTTCTAATGATGAATTGCCTCCATCATATTGGCCCATGATATGTGCATGGGCTATTTTTTTATTAATAGCCCTAGGTAAATGGGTCTGGGTTGTAAGCAAAAGCAGGCTGAGCACATCACAGGGAACAACCCAATAAGCAGAGGTTCCTCTGTGATCTATACTTCAGTTCCTGCCTCTGGATTCCTGCCTTGAGTTTTTGCCTAGCTTCTCTCAATATGGCGTGTGACATGGAACTGTAAGCCAAAGAAACCTTTCTCTCTTCAAGTTGTGTTTGGTCAGTGTTTAAACACAACAAAAGAGAAAAAACTAGTAAATACAGTAATCCCATTACTGCTTATATTTTCCATATATTACAATTTTTAAAAGGTATAAGACACGAATGACAAACAATCGCACCCTTCTAGAGAGTTCTGCCACTGACAGAGCTCCGTTGCTTCTGTGTGGGAATCCTGAGCCTTCACCTCCAGTCACTTCAGCAAAATCTCTGGAGTGGCTGGTACTGCCTGCCCGTTACTTCTGGGGAGAACAATTTCTGCGGGGCCCGGAGTCAACAAGTCCAGAAGCCACCAAAGAACCAAATGCTCATAGAATCCAGGCCAGTTAAAAGGGACAGATGAGTAAAGAGCTGGGTCAAGCATAAATTTTAAAGTAATATCAGAAGTAGAGTAATGCACATAAATAATGTTGGGTTCATATGCTTAAAAATCAAAACTTATACAAAATTATCTATGGTGAACAAAACTATTAATATTTTAAATAGGGACAGAGCAAGGTTTCACACTTGGTGGGTGTTCCTCTCCTTTATCTTAAGCTTGACTCTACTTCCCCAACACAGACTCAGTGACACGGTGCTGAGGGTGGCTTGCAGGCTGGGGAAACCCAGACACATGGATGTCTTCCTCTAACTAGTTCTGTGAGCTCATCACTAGAGCAAACAATGGCTTTGCTCAGCTAACCTCCCTGCATATTATTGTGCTGTGAGTTCAGAATTAGGGCTGGCTGTTGATCTAATTATCTGCCTCTAAATCAGCTTCTCACACCGAGCATTGGAGAGCTACTCTGAACATGCCTTGACATTCTATTTGTCATAGGAGAGAAAGCCACTCGGAGTGGGGCATTTCTCCAGAAATGTTTGGTGAACCAGAAATAGAGGAATCAAAGGAAGTGTGGCTGTCCAACAAACCCTATGTAGTTATGTAGGTCAGTGTGGGCATCATGGTTATTAAGCACTCAACAAAATCAGTGTGTTGATTCCTGATTAAAGGATAAAAGCTAACTCATCAATGGAATATGGGAAATTAGTTAGAATATTAATTCCAGCATCATTTGTATCTTATAATTATAAACGTGACATGTCATCAGAAGCCTATTACTGTGTATGAAGAGTTCCAGATTTGCTTTTCTGTGGCAGATGGAGCTATCTGCCTTCTGAATCAGAGTACCAAGATATGGGTAAATGGATGCAGATGTCTCTGATGCTGGAAGCATAACATAATGGTAATCAAGAAGGAAACAGAAAGAATATGAAGGTTCACAACATCAAGTCTGTTCTTCATCAATAATCAGTAAATCTTGTTCTTTGGGGTAGAATGCTCTACAGGATTTGAGATATATACAGTAAGACTGTACTCTGAAATCAAATATATATATTCAGCCATAAGCAAGAGTGAAGTTGTATCATTTGCAGGGAACTACTTGTGACTGACTGTAGGTCATCATGTTATACAAATTAAACCATACTCCAAAAGACGTAGAGATACAACCATGTGTGAGTATATGATATGAAACTAGAAATAATGTTGTTTAGGAGAACAAAGGAGACACAAAGAAGAGGAAGAGGGAAAAGGAATGGTGCTGGGGGCATGGCAATAATTTAGTTGATAGTAATGTTTGATGATGGTGACGATAGTGATGATGATAATGATAGTGATATGGTGGTGGTTGGTTATTATGATCATGATGGTAATGGTGGTGGTGGTGGTGGTGGTGGTGATGATGATGATGATAATGATGGTGGTGGTAGTAAAGTGGTGCCAATGATGTTAATGACGGTGAGAATTATGGTGATGGTGTTGGCGGTGGTTATGGTGATTATGGTAAAAGTGGTGATGGCCATTTTTCCTATGATGAGTAATTAGGTTTTCATAAAGCAGCATTTTTATACTCTATGTGTGCTTGGTTTTCTACTTTACACCTGCTACCACAATTCCTCCAGTCTCTCTGCTCCTGAACCTCAACCTATAATCAACATGGCTGACATTACCAGGTATTTAAGAAACCCTCTAACTATCATAGTTTGGTTCTTGTATTTCTAAATACAGTTACCTTAGCAACAGGATCAGTTGCTCCAGGAAAGCTTTTGCCAGATAAATCCAGCTACTCACAGTTTCGGATCCTGTCTTTATACTTCATGTTAAGTTTCCATCCATACTCTGAGGGACCCTATTAAGAAAAGGAGCAATCAGAACAAAGAAGTAATTTCAGGCAGAAATCTAAATCTTAGCATAGAACAAAGAAGTAATTATAGGCAGGAATAGAAATCTTAGGATAGAACAAAGAAGTAGGCTTCAGGCATGAAAATGCCTTTGGGCTAGGACAGGGAAGTAGGCTCAAGATATTTTGGTCATCCTGATAAGCCCTTAGAAATAGTGATCACAGGAGTGATCACGGGACTCTATTTATTGTCGTGCATGCTCTTTGACTGTCTGGGTTTATTGTTTTGCTTGTTCCTTGACTATTTGCATCTACTGTATTAGTTCCTCAACCTATAATTGACCTTAATTAATGCTTGCATGCAATTTAAACAGTATGAAGGCAAAAATAGAGGAGAAGGGATGGGATAGGGGATTAATGGGGGGGGGAGAATGGGGAAAGGGGATAACATCTGAAATGTAAATAAATAAAATATCGAATAGAAGAAAGAAAAGGAGCCATCTGGGATTGCAAGATTCCCATGGGAGAACTTCAGTGAGCTTTTCCTAAGTTGGACTCTTTCCCTTTGTACATTAGAATTCTGTTCTGTGCTGTTCATTTAAACCCTTTCTTCCTCTTCCCTTCTCTGGTCAGCAATGTTATAGTTTCCTAAATGAATGCATACTCACCCAAACTTTCTCTTGCTAATTTATACTGTTCTTCTTTCTGCTAAGAAATGTAAGTGGGATTTTTTTTGGCTTCAAACACTGATGACCAGAAAGCTTTTGTTTTAACTTTTAACAACTGTCTCCAACTTTGAATGTGAGGCATAAGAGTTGCCAGGATGAATGTCAAGGGGAAAAAGTAACATCAGGAGAAAATTTATCTTCTCCTACACCTGGACACAAAACAAATAGGCCAGCTTTCTAGAGAAGGGAGGTCTAAGACCTTTGCAGGCAGAACCAGGTGTTGAGAAACACAAGAAGTGTTCAGATGGGGAGGGGGTAGCATCAGACAGTAGTGTGGACATATGTGCCTCTCTCCTGGCTATTTTTGGCTTTTTTCCCCTAAAGAACTAAAGTGGTTCCTTTTAGGTTCTTATTTTTGGAGTTTCAAAGAGTTTAGACTCTAGTGGAAGTGACTCCAGACCCCCAGATGCCTTTGTAGCCATGGTGACCTCATCCCTTTTATCTTGAGTACATCACCAGGCCATCTTTCTGTGCATATAACATTATGTTGGCTTCACATTGTGTAAAAAAATAATCGCAGAGCCATTTACCAGCATCTCTCAAGTAAACACACAGAGAGAGGACTCATATCTTCCCATATCCCTAGATAGTTCAGGACAAACCAGAAAGATGGAGCAGGGATGATCGGAAAGGATCCTATAGATCTACCTATGGTTGTGAGGCCACTGCTGGGTCAAAGATGATCCTATCGACTTTGTGGAACATTCTGCAGTTGGGAGCCTGGCACCAGGAAGAATCCTCAGTAGGGTAGGACAAGATAGAACCCCCTCTGTGTGAGCCTGTTATTAAGTCTTCCTCTGAGGAGAAAGGATGTGTGTGTGTGTGTGTGTGTGTGTGTGTGTGTGTGTGTGTGTGTGTGTGTGTGTGTGTGTGTGTGTGCATGTGTGTGCGTGTATGTGTGTGTGTGAGTGTGAGTGTGACAGAATTGTGTGACAGGCTGACAAATATTAGTAAAGTTGGGAGCCCGGTGTGATGGCATATGCCTTTAATCCTTTAAATCACTCAGGTATCAGGCTCTCTGTTAAGTTCAAGGCTAGCTTGGTCTACAAAGTAAGATCTTATTGAGGATGCCAGGAAGTGCTTGCTGACAGGAGCCTGATATGGCTGACTCCTGAGAGGCTCTGCTAGAGCCCGACAAATGCAGAGGTAGGTTCTCAAAGCCAACCATTGGACTCACCCTCTCAGGTGAGAAGGGGAAGGGGTTGGGGGAGAGTCTTAGTAAGGGGGGACCAGGGGCAGCACTTAGGATGTTAGTTAATTAGAGAGAGGAGGGAGAGAGGGAGGGAAGGAAGGAAGGAAGGAAGGAAGGAAGGAAGGAAGGAAGGAAGGAAGGAAGGAAGGAAAGAAAATAGTCAATCAGGTGGGGGCATTTTCTCAATTAAAGCTCCTTCTTTCAAAATGACTTTAGCACAGCAGGGGATCCAGAACTGCATACGAATGCCAAAGATGAACCACGTACAAGCAAACAAGTGAGCAGGCATGCATACACTTCTCTCTGGTCTTTACTATGGATGTGATAGTAAGATATTGCTTCAAGCCCCTACCTTGGCTTTTCCATAATGATGAACTGTGGAACTGTGAGCTAAAATAAACTCTTTCTCCCCTATGTTTCCCTTGTGAAGTGAGGAGGATGTCACGTGCAATGTCATGTTTACACTCTGTGTATAATTTGTGTATTAAAAGGTCTTTTTAACATAGTGTTTGGCAAATGTTGAAGAGGGTAATACATGAACGCTCACACCTAATCTGCCCAATTACTGGCTGGAAAATCAGTCTGACACCCCTTCCCCACAAATGAGCATAGGAAATCCTTTCTTCACCCCTGCAGAGGACATCGCAAAGGAATCCTGGAACTCACGGTAGAATTTCTCACTAGAACATGAGTGGTTTCTTTAGTCATAGGTAGCAGTTGAATGTAATAAACAAATGAGAACACAGACAGAAAGCTGGGGCCACTAAGCTTCACTCTGTGGCACAGAGACATTGCTGAAGAGACACAGCATATAGGAAAGGAGGCGGCCACCCAGAGTTTATACCAATGTCTGCACAGAGCCCAGGGGTGAGGAGAACAAAACAAAGCTATGCAATATTTGTTTTTGCTAGAACTGAACAGAACAACTAGCAATCCACATTCATGTGAAAGAGTCCTACCCTGTTCTGTGCTGAATGTCGGGCTTGCAGAGAGATTGCATTTAGGAGAGAATGACTCATTTTAAGAGCAGTCAGTACATGGAAACAATCTCATCTGAATGCATTATAATCAAAGACCACTTTTTCCCCTCAATCTAAATGATGGTTATGCTATTCCTTCTCCATGTAGACAGTGTAAATGGTACTTAGCACAGGCAACATTCTCCCCTGTGAAGTGAATCCTGTATTATGTCATGTAGATCTCATATTCATGAAGAGCACCATTTTAAAGACCCATTGGGAGAGCATGCTAAAGCATATGCATGCAATATGAGAAATACACTAACCTGTTGAAGGACAAGGGGTATAACTCTATTTAAATACAAATGTGCACCAAGTAGGTGGAAGACTTTTAGGGATGACTGTTATTTGAAGCATGCTACGGTAGAAAGCCGAAAGCCTTATGCTAATGTGCAGGGTGCAGCACTAATGTGTCTCAGTGGTGTGGATGGATGGATGGATGGATGGATGGATGGATGGATAGAAGATGGATAGATAAATATGATTGATGATAGATTAATAGATGATTTATAGATGAATAGATAGATAGTTGATAGATGGATAGATAGATAAATAGATATCTATCTGTCTCAAAAGAAAGAAAGAAAGAAAGAAAGAAAGAAAGAAAGAAAGAAAGAAAGAAAGAAAGGTAAAAGGAATGAAGATAAAATAAATGAAAGAGAAAAAGAAATAGAAGATAGATAGATAGATAGATAGATAGATAGATAGATAGATGATAGACTCTATCTTCCACTGACTTGCCAGCTGATCTTCATGACTCCTGTTTACTTCTTCACTGACAGAAGCATCCTGCAGAGGCACCATGTTTCCCAGCCCCGTTAGAATTCCATGTACTGAGCTGGCTCCAGGCACCACACTGCCCCAGACACAAGTGTGCATTTCTCACTTTTCAGATCATAGTCCTCTTCCCACTTCCTTGTCCTCCAAAAGTTATTCCTCTACCAGCCAAGCCTCTAAGCCCTGTACCTAGGAGACAGTGTGCATCTGTGTGTGGCTCCTTTTTGGAAGGGGACTGTGGAGGACCCTGATCAGTGCAGAATGAACATTTAGCAGAATCCTCTGCTTGCATAATGCTAGTAGTGATGGTCTCTGCCCTCACCCACTCATGCCAGTGACAACATCAAAGACACTTCCAGTTATTGCTAAGTGTGCCCATCTCCCACCGCCTAAGTGTTTATGCAGCTGGAACCCTTCCAGAACCCCTCTAAAATAAACCCATGTCACCCATGGTCTGTATTAAGCTCACAGACATGACCAAGAAGATGTAAGGAGCCATGTCTTGCCTGGCAATATAAATCAGACTTACCCACTGCAATCACATTTACTCATTGGGCTGTGTCCTCGGACGCCAGAATCACAAAAGCTTCTAGTTAACGCTCCCAACTAAAACATTTTGCACTCATTCTGCATGCCCTTGACCTCTTGATTTGTTCATTCTTTGTAATTTTCACAAAGGCTACATCTGACCCTCTGGAAAAGCCATATTTCTTTTTGTGTCTGTATGTACAGGGATTTTTGTAAACAACTGCTGCTTCCGTGCCACAGTACACACCTGATAAAGTTTTGTCTCTCCCGGCATCATAGCTATGACCGTTTGATGGATGGATCCCTGCATGCAGGGAAATGGATTCATTATTCTCTGCTTCTGGGATATTGGCAACATTGATAGAAAGTTATTTCCTAGGCAATTTCTCTTTCATGCACATCAATGGTAATTTCCAGGTTTGCTTTGGATAGTAAGATGTGTTGATGGTGAAGTCCTTGTGTAAATTCAGGCTTTCTCTCGCTTGTGTCCATTTGTTTTACAACTATCCAGGGTGGGGGGTGGGAACAATTAAGCCTTCTGGTGATTCACAACCATCTTCCGAACCTACAAAACTCCAGGCCAAAGAGAATTGCGTAAGACGATCCTAATTAACAATAAATGACCAGGTTAACTTGTAGCTTTAAGACTATTCCCCACTGGGATGTAAGAATCAGAGCCCTTAGCAAGCATGCTTCTATTTATATAAACCACTAATATGCATTGTGCTGGGAATTCACACATCTGGCTACCTACTGATTATTCCACATCTGGGATGACATGAGAGCTCCATCAACTAGTCACACATGCATACCCTGACAAGCAGTGGGAATTACAGAGAATCTGCTTGGTCCTGAGTTACCTTATTCCACCTACAACATTAATTCTAGAATTTCTACAAGTGGTGGTTAAAACTGTATCTCCTCCTCCTCCTCCTCCTCCTCCTCCTCCTCCTCCTCCTCCTCCTCCTCCTCCTCTTCCTCTTCCTCCTCTTCCTCCTCTTCCTCTTCTTCCTCTTCTTCCTCTTCCTTTTCCTCCTCCTCTTCTTCTCCTTCTCCTCTTCCTCCTTCTCCTCCTTCTCCTCTTCCTCCTCCTTCTTTATTCTTTGAAACTTTCACACATATGTACAACGTAATTTTGTCATGTCTGCCACTCTCCCTCCCTCCACCCACGACACACACCACATCTGCCTCTCAACTTCATAATTTATTTATAATACACTGAGCCCATTTAGTGCCATTCATATGCACTTTGGACATGAGGTCACCCACTGAAACAAGGACAACCTACCAATGTCTATGGCCCACAAGAAAAGCAACTCTCTCCTCATTCCAACAACCATAAATTGATAGCAGCTCCTCATCTCAGGATGCAGCATGAGGAGACTATGCTACAGGTAACTATATCTGCTCTTTCAGATGAAGCGTGGCCATGTTCTGTCCAGAGGCCAGCATAGCACAGCGCTCTTCCTCACCTTCTGTTCTCTGGTTCTCTCCTCCAACCATCACTTCCTGATGTTCCCAGTACTCCCTGGGCCTTATAAGGCAAGGAGTGGGTGTGAGTGCTTGTAGCTCTCTTGATCTTACAATTGCTTCAAAGAGTTTAAAGAATGCTCTATGCTTCTAAGCTTGACATGGATGGATTGGACAGGGTAGAGACTGATCTTACACTGTATGATCTGTGCATTTAGCTGTAGGCAAACAAGTGGTACAAAGTGTTCTAAGAATATCAATGCTGCAGTAATGTCCTGAGAATGACTAACGCCTCTACTTGTAATTAACTATAAGTGTGCAGGTTTAAAAGTGCCCAGTGACATGAGATATTGAAAGAGGACAGAAGCTAAGACCAATTGAAGTTAAGTTTCTTTCATATACTGCCCCTAAAATCTGAAGTGCAGGGGCTGGAGAGATGGTTTTATGGTGAACAGCACTGACTGCTCTTCCAAAGGACCTAGGTTCAGCTCCCAGCACCCACATGGTGGCAGCTCGAAGCCATCTGTAACTACAGTTCCAAGGGATCCAATGAGCTATTCTGGCATCCACAGGCGGCAGGCATACACATGGTACATAGGCATACATGCAGGCAAAACATTCACACATAAAGTACAACAAATAAGTTTTTAAAGCAACCAAAGTGTAAAAGATGATGATGATGATGATGATGATGATGATGATGATGATGATGATGATAACAACAACACACTTTATGTGCTAAGCTCTCTGGCATAAGTTGAGCTTGTAAATCAAGACAGTCTCAAGACCTTACTATCTGTCCCTTCCCTGTGTCTAGATAACAGTGCTGGAGGCCAGAAGAAACAGATGTTGGGCCTCATAAAGCAGTATTTGTGTCAGTTTGATTAACCTGGCAGGGATGCCCTAGAGGACATGGTACAGCTCAGAGGAAACAGGGATATTTAAGTAGTTGTCTGCTGAAAGGTTAAAAATGGAGGGAAATTTTAGGGTTGGTAATGATTAAAGGGAAACATAGGACCACGTGGCATCTATCAGTCAGAGATATTAAGTGTGTGAAATTGAGATTCCACGGTATCAAAAGACAACTGCAGACGCAAGCAGCAAACCCTAATTCAGCCGTGCTAGTTTTTCCGCTGAGGATGATAAACACTTGCCAAAACCAATCTGGGAGGAAAGGGTTCATCTGACTTACACCTCACAGTCCATCATTGAGGGAGGTCAGGGCAGGAACTCAAGGCAGCCTGGTAATTTAATCAAAAATGGCCCCATGGGTTCATAGGGACTGTCACTATTGGGAGGTGTGGGGTTGTTGGAGGAAGTGTGTCACTGGGGGTAGGCTTTGAGGTCTCTAAAGCTCGAGCCAAGCCTAGTGTGGCACTCTCTTTCTGCTGCCTGCTGATCAATCTAATGTAGAACTCTCAGCTACCTCTCCGTTATAACGACAATGGACTAAACCTCTAACCTGTTAGCCAGCCCCAATGACATGCTTTCCTTTACGAGAGTTGCCATGGTCATGGTAACTCTTCACAGCAACATAAATCATAACTGTGACAGGCAGGAACCTGAAAGCAGGGACTGATGAAGAGGCCATGGAAGAATGCTGCTTACTGGCTTATTCCCCATGCCTTGCTCAGACTTCTTATAAAATCCAGGATGTCCTGCCCAGTGTGGCACAGTCCACACTGCTCTGTGTCCATCCATATCAATCACTAATCAAAAATACGCCCACAGGCTTCCCACAGGACAATCTAAGGGAGGCATTTTCTCAGTTGAGATGAATGAACCTAACTCGTGTCAAGTTGACAAAAATCCAACCAGCACAATCATAATCCTGCACCTTAGTGAAGCTAGAACAGGTGATAATACTATAACAAACAGTATAGGGACCTGTTAGAGGCAAAGGGTCATCTTGGAGAAGTGTACTGGCTAGTTTTGTGTCAACTTGGCACAAGCTAGAGTAATTAGGAAATGCCTCAATGAAATCCCGCATTTTCTTGATTAGTGATAAATGGGGGAGGGACTAGCTCATTGTAGGTGGTGCTCATTGTAGCTCATTGTAGGTCCCTGGGCTGGTGGTCCTGGGTTCTATTAGAAAGCAGGCTGATCAAGCCATGGGATGCAAGCCAGTAAGCCGTACTCCTCCATGACTTCTGCATCAATTTCTGTCTCCAGGTTTCTCCCCTGCTTAAGTTCCTGTCCTGACTTCCTTCTGTGATGAACTTCAATCTTTAATAAACCTTTTCCTCCCCCAACTTGCTTTATGCTCATGGTGTTTCACTGCAGCAATTGAAACCCTGACTAAGACAAGGAGGGTGGAGTAAGTCACCCTACATATCTCTCCCAGACAGGATGGATATGGCTCAGCAAGCAAACATGACTTCCTCTTTTTCCTATAATAACACAAACAACTTCAAAACTGGGAAATAGACAGGACAGACATCATGGCAACACTATCTTCCTAGATGATGTCCACCATGAAATTAAAAGACATTAATCAACATAAAAGCTTTCCTGTTAAATTCCCTCTGCAGTTGCACTACAGGAAGAGAGTATTCGGTCCCCATCTTAGCTTTCTGTCTGCCTTGAAAATCAAATTTCCCCCCCCCCCTTAGGCTGCTATCCTTCCTCTCAGTATGCCCCCATGCTGAGGATTCATTGTTCCAAGTCAGTTGGTCTCCCAAAGAGATAACTATTTTCAAAACTAAAGAGAATGCTTACATTTGATGGTGTTTGCTGATTCCTCTCTTCCTAATGTGTTTACAGTGCACCTCTCGCTTTTATGGACTCCTTGACACACTGGAGGAAACATTGGCATAAAATTGAATTGTGGCTGTTTTATGGTGAAGTCTCTCTCTCTCCCTCTCCCTCTCCCTCCTCCCCCCTCTCTCTCTCACATACACACACACACACACACACACACACACACACACACACATATACCACACACACACAAGCAAACAAACACACAAACGTTTAAACATGTGGGTTTTTTTTTTTTGGCGGAGGCATTGCTGGATACTTTGAGAATCACTCTTCTGAGTCCAGAGGCAGGGGGTGGGACTGAGGGATGGCAGAGGGTGGTAGCAACCTACACAGCTCTTTTCCTGAAGGGAAATTATAAGCATGATATCTTAAAGAGAAAGCCTGGGGTATTCAAACACCTCGGTTCTCTCCCTGCTGCTTTAAGAGGCAAATTGAGGGAAACACAGGAAATTGATCACAAGGGTTCTCTAGCATCCAGAGACTGAGGAAAATAAGGTACTTATTTGGTGAATAAGGCCTGCCTTGCCCACTTATCCACCTTCTTTGAGAGATAGACATTTTTTTCTGATGAGTGTGATATCCCACAGCTATTAGGCCTGCTGGCAATTAGTTCATCCCAAGGCTTTAAGGTCTTATCCATACCCCTAACCCCTACACACCTGAGGAACCCCAAGAAATTCGGTATGCATTGCCTGCAGCTCTGTAGAGGAAAGCCCATCATCTTTCTGTTTTTCCTGCCTGTTCCTTCTTCCCCAACACCATCCATGAAGATCCGTGTGTGTGTGTGTGTGTGTGTGTGTGTGTGTGTGTGTGTGTGTCTACATGGTCTGTGCATTTGCATGTGAGCATGCATATACATGTATATGTATGCATACTCCTGATTGAAGAAAGCCCGCTTTTCTCTTGCATTCCTTTCTTTCAGTTTTAGTTTCCATGTATCTTTTATGCATCTTTCCTTGTATCTAGCTACTTTTCCCCTTATAGTGTGAGCATGGGGGGGGGGGGGGGAGAAGTGCACTGCTAAAGCGCTTCCATTGGCAGTGAATGCAAGGACTCTATACACATGGGTATCTTCGCTGATGCAGCATCCAGCCATCCTTGGATCTGTACAGTCCTCTAACGCATGTCTTTCCATCTTGGTAAACTTAATTCCTCTGGACAAACTCTTCAGAGCAAGTCTCAAATGTGGGGATAAAGCCAAATGCATGGCAAGTTAACTCCCAGAGCTAAAGGTGCATTGTAAAGCCATCATCATGACCCAACACTCCCAAAGACATTGTTAATTATTTTATGGGATATTAAGATGTGATGTACTTGGGTCTTGAGAGGACTCCTAGGTCAGTTAGCTGTTGGCTTACACCATTAGGGGTGCCACAATGGCTTGCTCTTACAAGAAGTTAAAAGTGTTTATGCTGGAGAGACCGACATGATAAACACAAGAAACACGAATAAATCATGAAAGATAAACATGAGTAAAGACTGTGACCCAGAGCTATCCTGACCACATAGGAAGGCACCCACAGAGAGAATGCACAGTAAGCAAGTAAAAGCAATCACCTTTCCCTACCTGTGTGAAAGTGTGTGGCAGCCAAGGTGATGCCATTGTGTGTTTGAGCAAGCTCCTCCATCCAAACAGAGCTGTTGCACAGACTAGCAGGAAGTCAGTGATTTCTAAGTCTCAGTGCTCCAAAAGCCATCAATCCTGGGAACCTCTGTCCCACCAGGAATAACTCTACTTTAGAGTAAAGGGAAAGTATTTTTTTAAATAGAAACAATTCAAACTTCTCAGTCCAGTTGATAGAAAGCAAGATTTGGACACAGAGGTCTTTCTGGATTCTGGCCTTCATTATGAACTGCCCGTGACCTGAGCCAGACACATGCCTCCCTGAGACTATCCAATTTCTGTGTCTTGCAAAAGTTAAGTGAACAATGACTCTTCCTGGCAGACATCCCTCACTTGGTTCAGAGAGCCACCAGTGTGTAAAGTCCTTCTGTGACCTGCACATAACCACAGGCAACACCACTGTAATTACTGATGTGGGGGGAAGAGGTCCTCATTCACACAGGACCTCTCCCAGTTGTTGTCTACCTGGGGCCATAGGACTGCATCTATGCTCCCAGGGAGGAGAGGAACAGAGAAAGTCAAGAGAGGCAATCCAACAGGAAGTGCTGACTCTGCTTAGGGAAGGATCTGTTTTGTTTGGGTAAATTTCTGACTCCTTTAATGCTGCGGCTTTGTGAGTTGCAATATTCCTTTTATAATCCTGTATCATCCGATCAGGCCATCTTTTTCCCCCTCAGTCCCCAGGCATCCCTTCAAAATCCAGTCCTCCCCTCAGTCTCTAGTAATTCCCATTCTATCCTGGGTCACCCCTTCAGTCCCAGGTCATGCCTTCAGTCTCCAGTCATTCCATCAGTCTCCAGTCATCCCACCAGTCCTCAGTCATCCCATCAGTCCTCAGTCATCTCCTTAGTCCCCAGTCATCCTCTCAGTCCCCAGTCATCCCTTCAGACCCCAGTCATCCCATCAGGCCCCAGTCATCCCCTCAGACCCTAGTCATCCCCTCAGTCCTCAGTCATCCCTTCAGGCTCCAGTCATCCCCTCAGTCCTCAATCATCCCTCAGACCCTAGTCATCCCCTCAGTCTTCAGTCATTCCTTCAGGCTCTAATCACCTTCTTAGTCTCAGCACATGCTCTGATAGCAGATCTGAGCCCTCCCTCTGGATTTGTTTCTTTCAAATACATTGCTTTCATTTATTTCCTTGACTTCCAATCAAGGTCTTTTCACCATTGTCTCCTTCCTGAGTCAAGCTGTCTGTATATCAAGATGTGACTGGCCAGTGCTCTCTTGTCTGGTATTTTTAGAAGCTCTGAAATAATTAATCATTTCTCAAGGCTGGTTCAGCCTTTGATTCTATTTATCCATGCCTATTCACTACAGACGCAGCTACAAGCATTACAGTCATAGAGCCTTGCTCCTCCGGGAAACCACAAAGGTAGCCCCTATGTTAGGATTACACTGTTTCCCTCTTGGAAAAAGTGCATGGCCTGTCTCAGCATACTATGAAACTCTGTCCTGATTGTCTCTTCTAGACATTAACTCCACACATCTCCCTTCAAAATCACTGGTCCCGCCTCCTCTGCTGACCAATCTGAAAATGATGCTGGATACAGACTCGGTCTGAGAACATGAAGAGTAGTGACAGCTCCATGTTGCTACACCCTGCTGGGCCCCATTCTGTGGTGTGCACTGTAAGAACAAGACCCATTCACCCCATGATGACTGCATGTGCTTGATTTGTTCAATCTTCACACAAGACTTTACTGTAAAGGAATCAGTATTTTATCCTGACTGTGAAGAAGGGGAACCCAAGGCACAGAGAAGTTGTGTAACTCCTCAAAGGTCACACAGCAATCTACAACAATGGAGGTCCAAGCCTGGCCATCCTTTTTCCTTTGTTTATTCTCATTTTGTGGCTTACTTGTAATGATTGTTTCAGTATTGCTGATATGAATATTATCCTATATACACACAAGGAACTGAGAATCAAGTGGATTTCTAAAAACCATCTTCATGTGGACAGCAGTTTGGGGTGTAATTCTTCCTTATTTTACTTTCCCTCCTCCTCTTCTTCCTCCTCCTCCTTCTCCTCTTCCTCCTCCTTCTCCTCTTCCTTTTTATTTTAAATTGACTTTTCTTTGAGATGGTCTCTTATTCTATAGTCCAGACTGGTCTAGAACTCACTACGTAGCCTGAGGTAAGGTTGAACTCAGGGCAATCCTGCTGCCTCAGCCTAACCAACTATTAGCATGTGAGCCATCAACAACCCAGTTGGCTTTAAAACCAACATTCTTGATTAGGCTCCGAAAGCCATCAAGGAGTTCTGTACATTCTTCAGGAAGTTCGGCCATGCTTAACAACTGTGTCCAGGGTCGCATAGCTGGATGATAACAGATGATGCATAGACTCAAGAGTTAAGTGGCTGGACTCTCTAAATGCTGCCTACCCTTTCCACAGCCTCCTACATCACGTGACTCCCATGACCCAATGAAGAGCCTCCAGTGCTAGGATCCACAGTGCCTGCCTTACCCTTTCTTAGGGATGATGGAAGCTTGTATAACCACAGGGGGGCGCACCACACGGAGAGACCGCAACTGCCAGGGTTAGTCGAGATAGTCACATGCTCAGCTTAGTTCTCTTCTATAGAAAAATCTAACTGGTTATTTATGGTGCTGACAGAAAGATTCCTTTAAATAAATTGATTAAAATTAGAAAAGCAGAACATACTAAATATGTAAAAACACAGGTGGTATCAACATATGGCTGTGTAATGAAAGTGATTTCATGGCCACTTAGAAATTATGATGTTAATTGGTTTAGGGCAGGAAATATATGTTAGGGATTGTGTGTGTGTGTGTGTGTGTGTGTGTGTGTGTGTGTGTGTGTGTGTGATACTAATGACTTCATAGAGGACCAAAAAAAAAAAAAAATCACTATTTTATTCATGTCCACAGATGCAGGGCAGGCACTGCCTGATACTAAATAGGCAACTGAAACCTGATGTTCACTCTTTGGGGCAAGTGTCTCGCTCTGCTGTGGGCGTGCTTTCATAGAAACATTCCTAGAAAACAAATGTTTTCAATTTGCAATTGCTCTTTTAACTTGTGTTGTAGCCGTGTGTGTGTGTGTGTGTGTGTGTGTGTGTGTGTGTGTGTTGCCATTCTCCTGGCTGTCATGAGTAGTGAGTGGACTAGCCACCATTTTCCTTGGTTAAGGACCTACAAAGAAGCACCATGTATAAATCTAGCATAGGGTGGCACCTCCTTTGCAAGTAGTTGGTATGCTTGACTACAGAAAAAGACACAGGTGTGCAAAACTAAAAGCCAGTGTGACACCAACTGAACAAACATTGACCAGCCCAGCAGCTGAACATATATGGTTGGGGTTCTTAGAAATATGTTTTGGATCAGGAACAGGAACCCGAGGTTAGAGTTCTGCTTCCTTCTCAGGCTAGGACTAACCATGCAAGTCTCATGAATTCACCCAGTGAACATTTAGATATCTACTGTGTGTCAGAATTTGGCTAAACTTTCCATAATTTATACACAGAGAGAGAGAGAGAGAGAAAGAGAGAGAGAGAGAGAGAGAGAGAGAGAGAGAGAGAGAGAGAGAGAGAATATTAAATATGCCAATTTCAGCTCTTGTGAGTCTGCTATACAATTACATATGTATACTGGAATACATTATGTCTGTTTGTGTAGGGTGCCTTCATATGTACTCTAGAAACTTAGGTTACCAAAGACCAAAGCCAAGTCCCTGAGAACTGGTGATGTCAAAGATTTCAAAGTAAGAAGTAAATCATATCCCATGAGCTCAGGTGAAGCTGTGAGCCTCAACTCCCCCTCCTAGACACAGACACCAGCTCCTGAAATCATCACCTCAGTGTTCCAAGGAATTACTAAATATCAGAGTATAGTCAGGCTCTCAGCACATCTCAGCACATAAAGTGTTAGAAATTGGGGGTTGTGGTTATGAGCATTTGGTTCCCAGCATTCATGTGGGGGGGCAGGTTTAACACCAGTTCTTGGGGATTTGTGCCCTTGTCTGCCCCCCCCCATGAGTACTGCACACATGAGGTATGCATGTGTGCACGCATGTGCACACACATACGCACACACACAAAACAAATAATAAATAAATAAATAAATAAATAAATAAATACCTTAGCTCAAATGAAAAGATAAACAGTCGGGGGTAAAATAAATTTCTTAGTATAATGTTTTTCTTTCAAAGTTAGATATTTGAATTAAAGCTTAAAGAAAAATAAATAACACAAGGACATTTTATTCTTTCAGGCCCAGACCCAATCCCAATTCTTAAACACTGCAGTGTCAGGGTACAGAGAGAATTTACTTTCCCAGACTCGTTAGGAGCAAGCTAAATTAAGATGACTCTCCTCCACTGCAGATGGATTGTGTTCACCTTAATAACTCCAGTGAGGTTTTATCTTCAAGGTGAAAGTGTCGCCTCAGTTCAAATAACAAACATATTTTCCAAGGCGTGTTGTTAATATATTTCACCTGAGGCAAAGTTACTAAATAATTCCTCCTGCTATGGAAACAAATCAGCCTGTAATATATATTTTATCTCATCTTTATTTTATTCCAGGCCCTGAAGATGTTTGCAAGTGAGTCTCATTGACACGGCTCAACACGGTGGAAGAAAGCTGCACTCTCTTACAATTATATAGGTTGGATTTTGTTCAGGGTTTTTTTTTTTTTTTTTCCTTGCTTAATATTACTTTTTAAAACATAGTCTAACCGTCATTGTACACACTGAGGGGCACTGTAACGGATGGCTTGCGGCCACTCAGAGCCCTTGATGAATCAATCATAACCTGCTGCTCAAAGGTTTGGTAGGGACTTTTAGAGGGGTGGGGCTGTTGACAGAGCCTTGCTCTCATGAGACATGTCACATGCAGCCAGCTGCAGAACTCTACACAACCCTCTTTTGTTCACCTAGTCTCCCATCTAGAGATGGAGCCAGTGTCATCAGCTTCTTTGGCACTCAGGGGTCTGTGTCAGATCCAGATCCTGGGGTCACCCTCATGCAGCAAGGTAAGCCAGAAGCCAGTATTTCATTTTCGTCTTCTCCTTCATCCCAATCTATGTGTAGTTCTCTTAAATGTACTATTAAGTGCCCATTGGGCATATACATCTTTTTTCTCCATATACATCTATAGCCATCTCCAAGGCCTGGACTACAAAATTAATCAGAAAAAAAATGTAAGAAGTTAAGGGGTAACAGTGTCTAACTCTTCGTAAAAAAAATTACATCCAAATCAGCAATGCCCTATACACAGAGATACAGAGCAGAGGGGAGGATGGATAAAGAAGCAGGGACACACAGGCATACACCCAGACATACACACACAGAGGAGAGAGAGACACAAATAGAGACAGAAGCACACAAAGACACAGTGACACACAGGCATACACCCAGACATACACACACAGAGGAGAGACACACAAATAGAGACAGAGGCACACAAAGACACAGTGACACACAGGCATACACCCAGACATACACAGAGGAGAGAGACACACAAATAGAGACAGAGGCACACAAAGACACAGTGACACACAGGCATACACCCAGACAGGCACACAGAGACATGCACAGAGAAGAGAGAGACACAAATACAGACAGGCACACACAAAGACACATGCACAGAGAAAGACTAGATGTTCACAAAACAGAGAACCAACTCTGTCACTCTTGTGGAAAAGAAGCCATTTAATCTCATTGGTAATCAAAGAAACACACACTAGACTGTTGAGATGTGATTTATCAAGTTGACAGTATGCCTTATTTCATTTTAACATGGACTTTGGGAAAAGTGAAGAGAAACATACAGACTGGTAAAAAACATTTTCGGAGGAAATCTCAGCAATACATTTCAAAAGCCTTGATAAATGAATTGTCTCCTTTTATCGTAATTTCACATCTGAACATCAAGCTTAATATTTATTTGGGGAAAGAGGAAAATACAATTTATCAGGGCTACAGGGCAACCTTTTTTGTCCCCACAATAAGCAAAATTTTGACCAGAGGGAGTGTGGGGGGGAGGGTATTAGACATGGGGATCGTTCATTACATCGTGTGTTCAAGAGTCTTGATCGCTAAAACACAATACATAAAAAGTTGAAAGACTTTAATACAAACACCCTGTCAAGCAAGCAGAGACCATAGCCTGAAGAAACAGAAACAAATGCATATAGAATATGGCAACAAAAAATATTAATCATAGCACTAGTTTGGTTTGGAAAAATAAACTATGAACAACCTTAAGGTATAGCTAGTTGAGAACCAAGGAGACCTTTATTTTTCCCTGTGATGTCACCCTGCTACAAGGGTGACAGCCCATGACATCATTCACATTCTACCAGATTTTTAACTGATCATCCTACTCTGATCACATGGCCTTTATTGTCTTCCTATCTTAATTCCCTGGGAGAACTTTGTGGCTAGGAGAAGGGGGGGAAGGGGAGACTCAGTGGCTAAGAGCACTTTCTGTGAAAGCAGAAGGATGTGAGTTCAAATCCCCAGCGCCTACATAAAAGTGAAACATGCCTATGTTGGGGTGGGGTGCAGTAGAGAGAAGCTGCTCCTTGGAGTTCCCTGAACAGCCATGTTGGCTAAGACTGCAAATGGTGATCTTCAACTTCAGAGACACTGATTACCACCCCAACCCCAGAAAAAGAGAAAAAAATATATCTGAAAAATGACACTTGAGATATCTTCTGACTCATGCACCCCCATGCATACACATACACACGACTATACATACACACAACAAAGAAAATTAAAATAGAAAACGGGATAAAAGGGTGACAAGATGCTGGGGTTAACATGGCAACCTAGAAGTACGAGCTGTACATATTTTCCTGTGATTAATTAATTAATGAGCTTCCATAAATGGGTCTACAGGCAAATGAGATCTGATTTGTCATTTAAGCATCCAAAGGCTGTCTGTGAGAGTTGAAGATGCCCACGGACCCTTCCTACCCACTAAGACATCCCTCTGACTCCTCGTCCCTACTTTGACTGCTACTATTTAACAACAGGGAAGACAAATGACCAAGCGTGTAAATCGTGCCTGCTGAGAAGGTCACACTAACAGAGTCAGCAGCTGCCTGCAGGAGCGTGTTTGAAGGATTTAAAGCTTCATCGCCATGTCCAGGGTTGTAAACGAGAAAATGATAGGAGGCAGGGGGAGGCAAGAACTGAAAATGGAGTTAGCTGAGCGTTTCTGGGATGCCAGCAGGACGGTGCGCGCAAAGCTCCTGGTCTAGGAAATGCAGAGGCACTTGGAACCCTCTCACCCTACCTCTTCAGGAGCCCTGCACCCAAAGATGGTCAGAGCTGTGACACCAGCAAGAATGTCTACAGAAAAGGTCTCGGTAGAAGTGAGAGAGGCCCCTGGCTGCTATGGGGGTGGCTGAGCACCATGCACAGTAGAGATGCTACAGAAGCCACTTTCCCTCTGTGTGTGGGCTGAGGGGGTATGAACTGGAGAGGCTACCAGCACTGTTTCAGGTGGGCTCTGAGGCAAGGCAGGTATCTGCTGGGAAGGTGTGTGGAGGAGCGAGGGGTCCTCTCCCTCAGCAGTGCCTGTCTCTCGAGTGCCCTCTCCTGACAAAGTTTATCATTGGGTCAGATCACACTGAAAAAGCATCCAAAGAGCCCCGGATGCATTTTCTCAATAAAGGTGACATGACAGAAGGTGAATTTGGGGATGAGAGGGAATCTACAAATCAGTAGCACATTCTTGAAACCATTCAATGAAAATCCTCTGAAGAGAAATGAGAAAATTATGTTAGTGAATATTGAGCAAAACATTCTAAATATAATATATAGGTGTGTACATGTGTGTGTATGTGCATGTGAACTATAAACCTATTATATACAACATACATATTCATTATGGACACATTAGCATTTTTAATAGAAAACAGAAAATTATTAATTAAGATTAAAGGTGATATGTGGATTTGATAACTATCTTGAATACCGCACCAAAAAATAGTCTAAGGACTGGGAATCTCCAAAGTAATTATACAGAATAAAATGCAATGAGTTGTATCAGGGATTTCCCATTTGTGTTAATTACAATTATGGTTGCGATAAGGGAGCATTCGAATGAAGCAAAGCCACTGGGATTTTAGTGCCTAGAAGGGATCTGGAGATTGAAACGTGGAGTCAAGCCCTGAGGAATGTTAGACGGCTGCAGAGCGTCTTCCTATCCCAGACAAATTTCATCGGGCTCCGTTTGCAACAGTGGGATATGTTCCTGCTGGAGAAAGGGGGCTCTTGGGGACATAGAGCCCAAATAAAGAAATAGATAAGTCAGGGTTCTCCAAAGGAACAACAACAACAAAAAATGATTGTGTATGTGTGTGTGTGTGTATGTGTGTGTGTGTGTGTGTGTGTACACTGGTTGTAGTCCAAGTAGTTCAACATAGATATCTCCCAACATAAAGGCCAAGGCCAAGGTTTTGTTAGTTGTTTAGTTATTCTCACACCCAAGATTGAGTGTGCCAGTGGTCCCGACCTAATATAGAGTCCCCAGGGAATTCTTGGAGATGTGCTGGTCTTCAGCCTGTGAAAAGTGATGCTGAAGAAGTAGGTTTTAACACCAACAAAGGAACGTCCACGCGGTAGGGTAGATGAACTTGCCAGCAAGTGTGAGGGCAAGCAGGCAAAAAAAAAAAAAAAAAAAAAAAAAACCACAAAACCTTTCTTCTTCTTCCACGTCCTTTATGTGAGCTGCCACCAGAAGGTGAAGCTTAGATTTAGGATGAGTCTTCTGACCTCAAACAAAACAGATTTAAGATGGGTCTTCCCACTTCATGCTGATCCAATCAAAAACACTCTTCACAGGCTTGGGTTTTAGTTGATTCCAGGAATGGTTGGCCTCACAACCAAGATTAGCCATCAATAGTAGAAACACCCATGTTCGATTCCATCTTGTGTGCTTCCTAGGCTGCTCTGGACTTACTGTCATCCTAGGCATTAACTGGGAAAAAAAAAAAGACCCCTTTGCTGGTAGTGTGGCCTCTGGGCATACATGTCTATATATTATTAAAAGTCATTCCTACTTCTCTCTGGAAAATAAAGAAGAATCAACAATCAATTCATTCTAAGTGGGAGACTTGTGTAGGCCATGAGCATCATAAAATGAGCCTGCCATGGCCAGAGCTGTCTGGTATTTTGGACACCAGACTGTGTGTCACACCATCTGTTTGAAGCCCTCCACAATACTTATGGAAATATTTGTTCCCAGGGCTTTCGTTTAATCATGCATTAAGCAGGAATCCTCAAGTCAATGGCAGCTTTGGAGTGATGGATGGATCACCCAGAGATGTATCAGAGGCTTTGAGAAGGAACACACCATGTAACTTCCAGAAACAAATCACTGGAATGATGGTGTCCCCAAGAGGGGTGCATCTGTAGAAGTTTACGGCTTGCTGCAAGGATAAGAACAATTATCTTTTCCTATTATGTAAACACATATTTATTCGAACACTGGGTTTGCTTTCTCTTGCTGTGATAAACAACACTCTAACCAAAGGCAATTTGGGAGGTAAGGGAATATCTGGCTTACATTTTCAGACCACTTTGAGGGAAATCAAGACAGGAACTGAATGAAGCAGGAGATGAGACCATAATGTCACACTAGCGTACAATGAAAGACACTACTTACAATGTTAATAAACTGTAGGAAATAGATCAGTCTCTTTCTTCAGATATACTTGCTTGGCATATGCTTGAACAAGATCTAAGATGTCTTTCCCAGTGAGCACAGAGTTTCCTGCAAACTTCTTATTAAGGAACCGTATATGAATATATAACAAATATGCAAAAGGTGAAATCAAAAGGTAGCCATTCTAGCAAGTTTGCATCCATAAGCACCTGCAACCGGAGTCCCACCACAAACATTGAACTTCGAGTAACTTATTTCTTCTTACATATTTATTTATTTATTTATTTAGAGAGTGTGCATGTGCATATGCATGAATTCACACATGTGCACACACGCACATCATATAACATGTTGGATGTTGAAGAAGAGGACATTCAGGAGTCAGTTCTCTCCTTCTATCACAAGACTCCCAGGGATCAGACTTACAGCTTCAGGCTCAGCAGAAAATTTACCTTTACTATCTGGAGCCATGACAGCGGGCCTTAATTGTTCTGTACATGTGTTCTACTGATTATGTGTGTAGCCTTTTAATCCAAGGAAACTGCATATCCCTGATTCAAATGCTTTTCCACACTCCAATCAGAAAGTCCTGCCTGGCCCGCTGGTAACATGTCAGGGATTAGCTCAATGAAAAGCTGAGGTGAGTGATGGAACAGCTCTAGTTGTCTTCTGGAATCTAAACATTCATGTGTGCATGTGCATACACACACACACACACACACACACACACACACACACACACACACACGCATACACACACACTTTTCTAATTCCAGGAACTAAAAACAAATTTCTTTAATTTCCTTTCCTGACATTAGCTGTACTTTGTACAACAAAGCAATCATGCTTCCTTTCCTTTGAGGCTGGATATTAATTATTTCAGATGCTTTGTGATCTGATTAACAGGTCCCACAGGAATTGCCTCAAGCTTGCCACACACCCCATGTTCTGGCGAGACAAGACAATGGCTATTGGTTCCTGGATCTGTCCTATGTCATCTTGTGACAGTCAGGACTAAATCTTCAAAGAATGTTCAGATAGCTTGAAACCCTGTCTGTTCAGGTTTCCCAGGTTCAGAGTTAATGTTGGAAAAGGGATAAAACAAAAAATACTTTCACAGGGGGCTTCTCATTGCTTGTCTGTTTTTAGGATGTTACAAATGGTTGTGAGCCTCCATGTGGGTGCTGAGAACCGAATCTCAGTCCTCTGCAAGAGCAACAAGTACTGTTAACTGCTGAGCCATCTCTACAGGCCCGAACAATAGTTTTACAGAGAAGGCTGACAGACTTTGGTATATGTGTGCCATAGTCAACAAACACTCAATCTTGAGAATTTGGTTTCCTAGAAAAGGTTCATAGGAGCAAACACCTGTGCTGTGAAGCATGCTCAAACGTACGTGAAAGCCTGTTTTCTTTTATCTGTGGATCATTCATACTTCAAGAAGAATCCCTAACCCCTCAGTGTGCCTTCCTGCCCCATCCACCCAGCAGTTAGTGTAGGGGCTATGCTGGAAGCTAGAGATAAACCAACAATCCCTCTGTAAGGATCTCTAAACTGAAAGTAATGAAGGCCATATGCTCTCCTCTTAATTCCAAAGATATATAGATATAGATGTCACATGGAAATATAGATAGATAGATAGATAGATAGATAGATAGATAGATAGATGGATGGATGGATGGATGGATGGATAGATAGATAGATAGATAGATAGATAGATAGATAGATAGATAGATAGATAGATATCCTCTTGTCCTCATGTGTTGGAAAGTGGTTTAGAATGACCTTGCCATTTCTTATCAGAAAGATGTATCAATTCACTTTACTTCCTGGTCATACTCTGAGGCTGCCCACCGAAGCTAAATGTTCAGCTATCCCCATTGAGAGGAGCAAATATTGAAAAAAATTAAGAAAGGTTGATGCCACACATCTATACTTCCCGGGCAGGAGAGATGTGCTCAAGGAAATTGATTTTCGTTTGCACATCCCCGCACCGGAGCAGATGTCAAATGCCTTCCCTCCGCCCTTCCAGTCCATTCCTGTCTGCATGTTCATTGTGTTCCTAGCTTCACAGTTAAATCTTAGAACTATGGGCCCATTAGACCTGACTGTCCTCTATAACTCTATTAGGGATTCATGTTTTATTCAGCCTAGAAATGTGGCCATATTGATTTAACTTTAAGTAGTGCATTATTTGATTAGACAAGATGTTTACTTTTTCTTTAATTTGCGGGCTCGGCGGATCTAACAGACATTGGCCACGGAAGTCCTATAGATTGGTTCAAATCTCTGATTTTTTTTTTCAGTGAATTCACGAATGAGGCAGATCAAGGCTAAGCCCTCAATGATTTGACCTTTTTGATTCTTCTTCAGCTGGGGAAGGACTTAGGAGCAAAATAGTCAAAAGCAACTGCTGTAGGAAGGAGTAAAGCTGAGCATGCTCCAGTAATACTCCTGTGGGCCTTTTCTAGGGAACCAAATTCTCAATGAGTTTTCAGTGGCAATAGCACACAAGTACCACAGTCTGTCAGCCTTCTCTGTAAAATTATTGTTTAAGGATGGAGAGATGGCTCAGCAGTTAAGAGCACTTGTTGCTCTGGCAGGAGACTGAGGTTCAGTTCTCAGCACCCACATGGAAGCTCACAGAAATGTGTGATTCCAGTCCCAGGGAATCCAACGCCCTCTTCTAGCCTCCTAGCGTACCAGGAAGACACATACTACACAAGCATACATACATGCAAAGCACCCATGCATAAAATTTAAAAGATAGTTAAGTATAGTTTTTTTTTTTTTCCAAATCACCAAGTCATCCCATCAACTACATGGTGGAAGGAGCCACGCCTCCATTTCCAGCTTAACTGAGAAGAGATGAGTGGTCTCTTACTCTTTAATACAAGAGTAAGGGTCTGAGTTCAAATTCTCGGAACCTACACAGACCCAGTATCACCCATCTGTAAACTCACTGTTCCCACACCAGATGGAAGAGAGATAAAGGAGAATCCTTGAAGGTGTGTTTGGCAAATGACCTACTGCATCTATGCAGCTGTGCAAAACAGACCCTGACTCAAACAAGGTGAAGGCTAACAGCCGAGGTCATCCTCTGACTTCCACAGGTACCTTGCGGCGAGTATATGCTCAGCTGAGGGCTGAGGTCATAGCACAGTCAATAAAATGCTTCTCTAGCCTTCACATTCTTGAAGCCATGCATCCCACCCTCAGCACTGCATAAACCAGGTGCAGTGGTACTCACCTCTCATGCCAGGCCCAGAAAAAAAAAAAAATGGAGGCAGGAAACCCAGAAGTTCATTGGGTACATAGGAAGTCTGAGGTCAGGCTAGGATATATGAGACCCTCTCTCAAAACTAAACAAATTAAGAAACTAAAGAGTCATTGTCTTTTATAAGTTTTGTTGGATGTGAGTGACTTTGAAGCACAAACTCAGCAGAACACACATCCTAACATAAGGATCAACTCAAACATAAGACCCATCTTCATTGGGCACTAAAAACTCCTAAAGTCTTTACCTAGTTATCCTTAAACTTGAGATGATGTCACTTGTCATAAAGACATAGTGTGACCTCAAGAGACAGTAACTGATCTATAAGGTGTCCTAGGCTACTGGTAAGCCCTGGATGATATCCAACACACTTGAGTCTCTGGTCTCCTTTCCTGTTTTGAAAGGGATGAGGAGGCCTGAAATGAAGAGAGAAGGATGGAAAACTTCAAAAAGACACCCCTACTAGGACATGAAAAAAGTCTTCTGGATAGATAATGTGGGCTTAGGACTTGCTCAAGAGACAGAAAAAGGCTCAGGAGTGACCTAGTTCTCTTCTGAGAATGTTCACACAATGAGAGACAGTTGCCATGGCCTCTGTATATAGCCATACAGTGCCACATATGGATACAAGACATATCCTCCTCAGCATTCTAAATATGATCTAGGGTCACAGGAAGTTTTGTGAGGAAAGTAATTGGGCCCAAAACCTCTGTAGCTAGTAACAGCAAACTGAAGCTGGAGAGAGCCCATGCCAGCCAGATAGAAGAATTCTGGAGATTCTCCTACCTCCCACCTCCCATCTCACCTTAGAGGCACTGGGATTGCAGATACGTGCTGTTGCATTTGGCTTTATGTGGGTTCTGGGGAACCAATCTCATATCCTCATGTTTACACAGCAAGTGGTTTTAGCTGTCGAGCCCCTCACTCTGCTGGGCCCTCTACTGTTGAAATATAGAGCTTCTGAACAAATAAATGGTGAAACTGCCTAGTTAGATATTCCAAAGAGGAACAGGGAAATATATCCTTCATGTTAAAAAGGCAAGTTTATCATAGATATGTCTGAGTAGGAACAAACATGGTGTGTGCGGAGTTCACGTCTGTTCCGTTTCAAACACCTACCAATGGCCATGGGACCCAACCCAATGGATAAAGGGTTAACATTGCATTTCTCATTTGGGGCCTGGGAGCATCTTTGCTTAGAAATGACAATGTTGAAGATCCTGGTTAATGAAAACAGCTGCTCTCAAACTGGAGCCTAACATCCCTAGTCAGACACTGGGGAATCAATGGTTTAATTTGAAAAATAAAATCACTTCAGAGCTCAGAAACGAAACGTGTGGCCTGAGAAGCCATTTGATAGCAAAAGACACGTTGGTCGGCGTGTTTACCCGGGCATGCCGGTCTTTAGGAAGGTGAACACGACACTTGAGGGAGGCAGAGAAATTAAAATAAAGGATCTCTGTGTGGTCTGCGTCTTTTTCTTATCGTGATGGCTTAGTCCATAAGTGGCGGTCCAATTTCAATGGCAAATTAAATCCAAACAGCAATTTAGGCGGTGGAGATAGAAAAGAGGGAAGAGGGTCTGGGAATGGAATAAAGCTGATCGTTTTCTGCTGGCTGCCTGTGCACTTGACAATGGGAACGGAAGACTCCCCTTGTTTAATAAGCAGCCAGCCTGGGCTCGGAGTGGCCCCTTGTTTTGTAGTCTTCCTTCTGTTCTCGGGACCAATGTGATTTTTTTTTCCCAGCTACTAGTGCTAGGAACAACTTCTTAGCTGTGTAAGTGATAGGTGTCATTAAAAAAAAAAAAAAAAAAAAAAAAAAAAAAAAAGCTTGAAATAACTGAATTCTCTGTGTTTATTCTTTGAATAACATGACTTAATCAGGAGATGTTTTTCTCTCTCATTTCTGTCTCTATTGATGCAAATATCCTGGGCTGAAAGAAAAGGGATTTCAGAGTTCTCTTTACAATGTTCTTTGTGTATCCCTTAATTCTTGTAAAGAGATTCATATTCAATCATTTGCACTGCATTGGAGGGGGGTGGAATGAGAGCGTGTTTTAATCTCGAAAAGGCAATAACTTCAAACGCCTCAGATCTTACTTAAAACAAGTCACTCTGTAGACAATTCAAAAGCAGGGGAAAATATCAAAAAAATGAAAGTGTCCCTGAAACAAACAGCTTGGCTGTGCACATGGTGCTGTGTTCAGTGGGAAACTAGATCATCTATTAGCAGAAAGGAAGGAGGCACTTGCTTGGGGCTTTCAACTTCTGCTCTGCCTAGGGGACTTGGGACATATAACTATGCACTCTGTGCATCCCTGTCTCTATCTGGATGATGGAATCCTCAGAGTAGTGCCCCCAGGGTATA
The DNA here is from genome assembly GCF_011762505.2 of Arvicanthis niloticus. NCBI lineage: Eukaryota > Metazoa > Chordata > Mammalia > Rodentia > Muridae > Arvicanthis > Arvicanthis niloticus. The sequence continues at coordinate 16,755,355 of NC_133432.1, read as the reverse complement.
ATTAGGATTGCACAAGTCCAGGATGCAGGAACTACTGAGGTCCAAGCCTGGACATCAGCACATCAGTCCATAGCACCATGGTAAAGTCAGCTAGCATGGAAGCACCTAGGTAAACGGCCATCTCAGAAACTCTATCCACCAAGCACATTATTTAAGGCACCTGAGATAGGACTAACCAAATTAACCCCTCTCTAAATCTCTCCTACCTCCTGTTTCTAGGGCCATTATTTCCTGGGATGAATGTGTTTCTGTAACAGATAGCACTAAACTATTTGGGTTCAAGACATTTCCTACAACCTGAGCTTTACTTATGTGCCTGTATCCTGGGTGGGATCTACACTATAAAAGCATGAGGTGTCTATATCTGGGGGAAATAATCCACTGGGAAGAAATAGCCCACTGAGGTGGAGTGGACCTCAACAATTAGCTTGTGTCAGAAGTTATAGCACCTCTGAGATTGGGACAAGAAGATCGTCTTGACTCTCTCTTTCATCTCCTTCTCTTTCTGTCTTTTTTCGTTAAAGAAAGCTAGTTGCTATGTCATGGTGTCATAAACCCCAAACCTTAGTTGGGTTTTCCATCTCTATAAGAGACCACCATGGCCAAAAGCACCTTGGGGAGGAAAGGATTCCTGTCACTCGTATCTCTATATCATAGTCCATCACTGAGGAAAGTCAGGGCAGAAACCTGGAGGCGGGAACTGCAGCAGAGACCATGCAGGAGTGCTGCTTACTGGCTTGCTACTTATGGTTAGCTCAGGATATTTTCTTACACACTCTAAAATCATCTGCCCAGAGGTGCAGTGTATTTTCTTACACGCACCACCCTGAACATCAGTCATCAAACAAACAAACAAACAAAAAAAAAATCCACAGACCCATCCATAGGACAATCTGAGAGAATATTATTTCTCAGCTGAGATTCTTTCTTCCAAGATATGTCAGGTTGAACTCTGAAGCTTACTACGATAAGGGAAAATTGTCATTTTGCCCTCATCTGTGATCCTCTTTTAAATTGTGTGTGTGTATGTATGCATGTATACATGTGTGTATGTATACATGTGTGTATGAATGTATACATGTATGTATGTATATGTGTCCATGTATACTTGTGTATATGTATGCATTCGTGTATATGTATGTATACCTGTGTGTATACGTGTGTCTACATCTGTGTATATGTATTATGCATACATGTATGTGTATGCATATATGTATGTGTGTGCATTTAGGTGTGCATCTGCCATGCCACATGTGTAAAGGTCAGAGGGTAAGTTTTTTTTTTAATTAATTTATTTATTTTATATATGAGTGCTCTATCTGCATGTACAGCTGCATTCCAGAAGAGAGCATCAGAACATATTACAGATGGTTGTGAGCCACTATGTGGTTGCTGGGAATTGAACTCAGGACCTCTGAGAGAGCAGCCAGTGCTTCTTAACCACTGAGCCATCTCTCCATCCCTGCCCCAATTTTTCTTTTGAGATTTTATTTTTATGTGAATGTTTAATTGACAGAACATATGCATGAGTACCTTGTGTGCAGTCCCCACAGGACAGAGGGGGAGGGCATTGGGTCTTCTGACACTGGACTTACAGAGAGTTGTGAGCTATCATGTGGGTCCTGGGAATTGAATCCAGGTCCTCTGGAAAAGCAGCTGGTTCTCTTAACCATCGAGCCATCTCAGCAGGCCACCCCCAGAGGACTACCTCATGGAGTCTCTTCTCAACTTAAAGTGGTCATCAGGCTTGTGCAGCAAAGTTTATCCATCTCACCTGTCCTCTCTGTAGTTTCCTCATGTCTCTGGTACTCAGACAAAACCCTCATCTAGTTTCATACATGGAAATACCTCACTTGCCTGGCTAATTGGTAGATTTCATTTCAGGTCTACAGTGGAACCTAGATTGAAATGAACCACATACTCAAGTCTGTTTCATCTGTCTATTCTTGGTGAAATGGCTGGGAAGAGACCCTGTCCCTGCTGGCTATGAGTCTGGAATGATGTAACCCTTACCCTTGCTAAAGTCACTGCACGGAAGAGGCTGCTGAGGATGTAGCAGACAGGGTAGAAGCAGCTTTGTACAATAAGGGACAGTCCTTTGCCTGACCCTGTGGCTCACTTTACAACACCTCACACGCACACGGCCCAACCGATCCCTTGTTGGCTCAGGAAGGGTTTGAGAGCATTCGTTATGCATGGCTCTTGGAGCCTAATTATCGTGGAGACACTGAACAGAACAGATCTGACAGATGCCACTCTTTACCACATTTTCTCTACCAGGGTCTCCAGTGATGCTTTGACACATTCACGTAACTCAAAGTATCCTTTCCAGGAACACCTTTCAGAAAGCACACCACCCACCACCCTCACCTTCTCTGCAAAGCAACGCTTCAGGATACCTTGGTCATTGAACTCTTTCCAGGTGTTCTGCCCCATCCAGGCTTCACTACAAGGAGGCTGTTTCAAAGCCAATGCTTTAGAACAAACAGTGGGATCACTTTAAATTTTCATATGACAACTTGGTTGCGGAGAGGCACGGGGCCCTTAAGCACTCATAAGCCAGACTCAGAAACAACGTGATTCCCCAGGGCAGGAAAGACTTGGACACACTAACATATTTTCATTAGGCTTTTAGCATCTCATTACTTCCTTGTCTAGAAGAAGGCAGAAGCCCAGACATTTAATTATTTCAGAGAGGAGTTTCAGGGCTCCCTCTTGGTGCCAGCCTCATCGTATTCACACTTCTTTTTTTTTTTTTTTTTTTTTTTTTTTTAAGAAGGAAAAGAGTTAAATACCATCTCATATCATGTAGTGGGCTTCTGAGATCTAGGAAGCCATAATTTATGGGCAAGCAATATAATTACTAAGCCATGAAAGCATAAATATACCAGGTCATCAGAGAGACATAGAAAGATTAACAGTCCACAGATCTATTGTTTCTCGTATCCCCTATGAGGACTTTGGAAGGCTCTTGGCAAAGGGGAAAAAAATGTTACTTTCAGCTGCTGTGGCTGAAGACAGTAGCTACATACATACGTCAGAAAAGCTGGGCTGGAAGATGGCTTGGCAGGTAGAACCCTTCTTATACATGTGAAGACTGGAGCTCCACTCACTGGCACCCATGTAAATCTCAGGTGGACCACCATTCACCTGTAATTCAAGTACTCAGAAGGCAGACATAGGGGCTCCTTAGGTCAAACTGATGAGCCAAAGTAGCCCGACCCACCAGGGGATCCTGCAAATGGAAGTATGTTGTCTTTCTTATGGCTTCTTAACAGAGAGGTCAGCTGGCAAGTGATGAGTCTCCCTCCCTCCCTCCCTCCCTCCCTCCCTCGCTCCTTCCCTCCTGCATATATATGTACATGTGATGTGTGTGTTTATGAGTGTTTGAATCAGCATGGCCACCCTGTTGGTGTGGGCGTGTACTGCATATATGATGTGTGCCTGTCGAGACCCAATATGAACATCGAGGATTGTTCTGGATTGCTCTCCAGCTCATGTATTGTGTCAGGGTCACTCAGCTGAACCCAGAGCGCAACAATTAGGCTCCTCCATCCTTCAGCTCGCCCTAGGAAGCATCTCTGCCTCCTTGAGAACTTGAAAGGCAGGTGACTGCCATTTAATCAAAACTTGCTCCCCAACAATATATGGATTAAAAGTAGGTTCAGAAAACCAACATGGAAATGACAGTTAAGTTGGACTTTTTGAGTAAACAGAAAATGGATCTTAGTATGTATCTTGCAACATTTGTGACTGAAAAGTATGTCTTCTGAAATTCGAGCCTAACTGGGCCCTGGGAATCTCATGTTTTATCTGGAAATTGGAAACTCTAGATGTCACACATGGCTTGTATACTATTTTTTGTTTCCTTCTTTTCTTTCTTATTTTAAAGCAAAATTTAATTTTCTAAGACACGAAAATAGGTCACACCAAATTGCAGGTTCTCTGAGGATGTTCTTTTATGAAATTAGGGCTTGCAAAAAAAAATTTTTATTTCCTTTTCCTTTTCTTTTATCAAAGCTATCTCTGGCTTCATCTTCAGAACACTCCGCGTTGAATAGTAGGCTAAAAATAGAGATAAATTACTCCAGTCAGACGCCATCTGCCATCAGAAATCACCTGAACTTTGATTCTATCTTAAAGATCCTGTGATTGGCTGAATGTTGTGTGCTGCCTTCATGTGGAGCAGGCAAAAGAACCTGGAAACAAAATTCACTCTAGTTGCTGTTATTTTCATGAAATTAGTTAACAATTTAGACTCCAGAGATTTATCTTAGCATCTACAGGGAGACAGATGGTGCTGAGAATTTCATGTGGTCATAAGGACCCTTCCTGACTCAGCCACAAAAGAGTGACTCCAGTCAAGGGATTGCAGGATTATTAATACACATTGCTTTGTTGAAGTTTTCCTCGTGTGTTTGTAAGTGTGTCGTGCACATGAGAGTGTCTGTGCTTGTTCACATATGTGGGTGCACATGTATGTGATGGTGGTTGTGCACATGTAAGCATACATGTGGAGGTCTGGAATTAACTTCAGGAATCTTCTTGGGTCGCTTCCTACTTTATTCACTAAAGGAGGGTCTCTCCATTGACAATTCAGCTATTCTAGGTAGCCATGTGGCTCTGGGAACCTTCTGTCTCCATGCTCCATACATGTGTGTTCAGGCATGCATGTGGGCCCACAAATGTACACGTACACATATCCAGAACCATCCCAGACAAACAGAAGACCCAAGTTTACATTTAAATATGTAATTCACCCATTTAGAGAGGATTTAAGACTATCAGGATTACAGAAATAACTCAGTAAAGTTCTTGTCTCTCAAGTGTGAGGACCTGAGCTTAGAATCCAATACCTATGTAAAAATTCAAGTATGGGGCTGGAGAGATGGCCCAGTGGTTAAGAGCACTGGCTGTTCTTCCAGAAGACCAATTTCAATTCCCAGCACCTACAAGTTGCCTCACAATTATTGGTAACTCCCATTCCAAGGGATCCAATACCCTTGTCTGTCCTCTGAAGGTATCGGGCTCACACACGGAGCAAAAACATGCGAGCAAAACCACTCAGACACATAAAGTAAAATTTTAAAAAGCTAAGCACAAGGATGAGTGCCATAATCGTAGTGCTGTAAGATAGGAGACAGAGGAAGCCTCTGGACTAAGTGGCCTACTTAGTGTAGTTTGAAGCCAATGAGACTCTATCTCAAACGAAAGGTTGAAGGCAACTGAAGACTAGCACTTGAGCTCATCCTCTGACCTCTGCACCATGTGAGCACATGACCTACACACATGAATGCAAGTGAGGATGTGCAGAGAGAGAGAGAGAGAGAGAGAGAGAGAGAGAGAGAGAGAGAGAGAGAGAGAGAATATCAACATATACAAGTGATGTCAGAATAAGTTGTTGGCCAGTAGAGTGTCTTGATGTTTTCAGTCATCCTCCCCTTCTGTATAGTACATATATAGTCAGTTGCTGCAAGGTCTATCCAATAAGATGCTTTACTTATGCTATGAGAGCCTTCCAGAATATGAGATCCTTGAAGCATCCATTCCAATTACCCTCATGCATACATCATACATCTCCATCTTCAGGAGGAGCTATTATCTTGGGCAGGGCTGTTTTTCAATGACAAAGAGTAAGATGTCTCTTTTTCCTCTTTATTCATAAAAACTTCCTATGCATATTCACATATGAAATTGATCATATCTACCCCCAAGTTCCCTCTCCAAGTCTCCCCTAGTCTTCCCCAACATGTCCCCCATCCCAACTTCATTCCTTTGTTTTCTAAACTACTAAATCTAGTGTGTGCTGCCCATATATACTCTGATATGGGGCCATCCATCCACTAGAGCATGAGAATCCTACTAGTGACCACACCCTCAGAGATAAATGATTCTCCCTCCTCCCATGGCCACCAGCTGCCAATAGCTCCTCAATATGGGGTGGGAGTGGAGGTGGAGCTAGAGAGAGTAGGAGTGGAACTAGAGGGCCTCTTCCCCCTTTTCGCTGACATTTTGACTGGTGATCCTGTGCAGGCCTTATGCAGGTAATCATGATTGCTCCGGGTTCATGACCCCATCCTATTTAGAAGACAGTATTTGACAGCAACCACATACAAGTGTTACTTTCAGTTGAAGTGTTAATAATAGTAACAATTTTAATATCTTGATTTCCAGTTAAATACCTCTGTTTCTCCAATACAAATATACTCTAAATATGTCTATTTTATGTGGGGTTTATTTGTTTGTTTGTTGAGACAAAAATATTACCATGTTGCCTAGGCTGACAAATCTCTTGCCTCAGCCTCCTGAATCCTAGTATTACAGGCAAATTTACCACTGGACCTAGCTTTTCCTTGCTTTAATAAATTCTAGGTAGTTTTTGTTCTCATTGAAATTATTTCTAACTTATTCCAAGTTGGTAGGGGGAAAAATGTCAAAATTTTGAATGAACTCACAAAAAGAGTTTAGATCCACCAGCTTTTAGTAATCGAATTATCACATCAGTAATGTATCTTACCACTGTCACAGCTGGGTTAACTAGTATTTTGGGGGAGGGGGAGATCTATGTTAGCATCATTGATCAAATAAAAGCTCAACCAGAAGTTCAAAATATGAATCAGAGGTTAAGAGCACTTACTACTCCTGCAGAGGTCTTGTGTTCTGCTTCTGACATTCATGTCACCAAGGGATCCAACACTGTCTTCTGGACTTCATATATACACGTACACACACACACACACACACTTAAAAAATAAATCTTAAAAATGAAACAATGCAACCATTTCAATACAGCAAACCCAAATTAATATCATCCAGTTTCATAAAACTTAACGAACTCCTAGCTGTCAGAGGGAGATGGAGACCCTGAGAGATAAAGGAAGTGTGATTAACAGGCCGACAGCTGGAGATACCAGGAAAAGTCCCCACATGCTTTAAGCAGTCTTTGTTCACAGTGCTCTCCATGGATCCCTGGGACCAACCACAGAGCTGTCTTTGAGGACTGCCACAGGAAGAGCTCACACTGATTACCCCAGATGGGAACTCAAAAGACAGTGCCCTCATTTGCAAAGGCAGTTACTGAAACCTGGCCAAACTTATGATGTTCTGATTAATTTTATTCCCAACAAAGAGTGACTCCTAAAGCCTACCTTCCGTATTTCTGCTGTCTTTACAGCTTGCACCGCCAACCACCTTTAAATCCCAAGCCCCACTTCTACCCACCTTCAGCAGGTTCCGTTCAAATCAAACCTTGGCACAGAAGTTTCCAGAGTCTTACCCAGGTCAGAAGCTGGGGTCTCTTCTTCAGCTCTTTACTTTGTATCAATCTGAGCTGATGTCTTAGAAGCATATTTACATTCATTTATAGTTACCAATTACCATCCCAGCTTTGTGTTTGTCAAAGGACCATATTGTCTTTGATGCTCCAAGCACATGGCGCTCAGATGCAGACAGCAGCACTAAAGCTTCCTCTTTCCTTACTGTTGGCAATGAACTTAGATTTTTAGCTCTGGGTGGCAAGAAACCCACATGAGGAATGGAATAAAATCAAAGGAAGTTTCTCGAATCAGAATGTCTACAGAGACCTCCCTCCCGCAAGATGACTTGGGCAACATCTATTATCATCTAAAATCTGAACAATGTAGAAGCTAACCTTATACTCTATGTTTACAAGAAAAATCTCCAGATCCAGCTTCCAGCATCTCTAAGAATAAATATTTCAGTAGTAAAGAATTTAGTTTTGCCTAAAGAGACACCTGGCAGACTCAGGTTCCTGGGAGCATCTTTTTTTCCTGGGAGAAACATTTATAGGATGTCTGGGAGCCATCATGCACCAAACTCCTGGCCTCCACTGATTGGTTCATACCTAAGGGCCTGACAGAGGCCAGGAAACCATTTCCTTGTGAAATCTGGAATGTTAACAGGCTTTGGCCTGTTGGCCTCCTTGTTAAGAAGAGATGTCCACTCAGGCAAAGCTGATAAACATTTCTCCCACAAGAGCAGGTGAATGGGAGAGTTAGGGACTCACAAACACATCAAAGATGATTGACAGAGAAAGCTTCCCATGGACCCTCCATGTTCACTCCAGCTAAGTAGGACCTGCTTCCCTGAGCTTAATTCCACCAGATTGCTGTCATTGCAACAAACCCACTCTGTGGCCCAGCTATCTTCAATCTATTTCCCATATTCAAAATCAGAAAGGTGTCAACCAAAGGGGGAAAATGGAAACAAGTCAACAGACTATTGCGTTCTGAGCTCATTGGGAGAGTTGCCGGGCAGAAGACATCATAAGCCTCACAACAGCTAATCCCCAACGAATGGCTTCCTCACCTGCACACATGCTTTGCTTTGTTAGCCACAGGGGTTTGTAGATCCCAATACCTCCAGGATACAAGGTGAACCATTTCAAGAAGAGTCAAAAGAGATGGTTCAAATTTGTTCTCTTGCCACAACTATCCTGAACGATTGGGCAACTACCTACTCACTGGTGTCTGTTCCTCCTCTGTGATGTTCAAACTACTAATGTGCACCAACGGGCCTGCTCTGGTTCTGTACAAATAATCAGGGATGAAGAATCAGAAGATCACTGAGTGAGGGGAAAAGATGGTTTGGGAAGTTCAAAGGGAGAGGGATTTAATAACATAATGTACACGTGAGCCTGGAAGGTGGAAGAGAGTAAGAGTAGACTGGTCCAAGAGGGTACTAAGGCCAAAGCAGAGACTTTGAAAAAGAACAATCATGAAGTGTCTTTTTCAAAGGACACCAAGCCACAAAGTGTTCAAGGCCAGACCCTAAGGCCTTTTTTAAGCATGTACAAACCCACACACAGACACACACACAGACACACACACAGACACACACACACACACACACACACACACACACACACACAGGGAAGGTACCCATGGAGGCCAGAAGAATACATCATATCCCCTGAAGCTAGAGTTACAGGTGGTTGTGAGCTGCCCAACATAAATGCTGGGAACTAAGGTTGGGTCCTTTGGAGGAGCAGCAAACACTCTTAACTACAGCATCTTTTCGGTCCCTTTTAAACACTTGGTTTCAAAGTATAGACTCTGCTCATGCCTCAAACCACTGAACAGGAACTTTCGAGACAAAACACCAACAAAAACAACAACAACAAAACAAACAAACAAAACCTGATTTGTAAAGTCATGGACGGAAAGGATGGTTAGTATCCAAGCAGAGTCAGCTTGCCTTAGGGAAGGGATGGAATGAAAGCAAGCTCCAACAAACCACACGTGCAGCCTCTGAATTAGGTCAAGTAATGGTGACAGTGAAGGTGGTGCTCTCAGACAGTGGTCTCCAGCATGTGAAGCAGTGGAGGATGCTGACTGACAGACAGCATGCTCTTAGGTTGCTAGAGGCAGAAGGGAGAGTTTGATCTGGGCCAGGGGGATAAATGAGGATTCCTTCTCCAGAGGTGAAGGTGAGAAAGAAATGAGAGCTATAAAGGTGTTGAGGCAGATGTTGGAGAGACGGAGAGACTGAAAGACAGTAGGACAAGACCACGCAGAGGATGCAGAGGTTCTGGACAAGGGCACAATACATGTCAATTTGGCAGGCATAGTCCTGGGTTTATAGCATAAGCTAAGACACAGCTGCCCCGTCCCAAACACAAACCAAACAACACATCAAACCGCAGGCTTGAACTTCAGCCTGCGGTCTTCCCAAAGGGTGTGCTATGCTGCCTTGGAGATGCAGCTTAATCACATAGATGCTAAACGCAACCTTAAGCAACTGGTTTCTTTCAATGTGGGCTCCATGGGAATACTGGGACTGCTTGGTCCAGCACGTGACACATGTCTGTTGGCTTATACAGTAGACAGGAGATCTTTTAAATGAAGTTAAACAAGAGCATAAAAAGAAAGACAATAGCTCTAACTGAGCAGACAAAGAACGGGATTATCAGTTAGAAAAAAAAGTAAAGATGATTAGAAATGAAGAGCAGGAAACTCACAGACAGACAGACAGACAGACAGACAGACAGACAGACAGACAAAGATGAAGAACATAACATTAATCAGAAACATCTATAGACAGACAAAAATTAGCCATTGGGCCCTTTGAACAGCAGCAAGCAGTGGTTACAGATTAACAAGAGGAAAGTTAGGTCCAGTGATGCAGACCTGTAATTCCAGCAATTTAGGAAGCTGAGGCAGGGAGGTCACCAGTTCAAGGTCGGCATGGGTAACACACTAAGTACAAGACAAGCACTGGCAACTTAGTTAAGACTCTGTCTCAAAATTTGAAGTGAAAAGAGTGCTGGGGAGGAGGGAAAGCTGAAGAGATGGTTCAGTGGTTAAGAGCACTGGCTGCTTCTGCTGTGGGCCTCTGTTCAATTCCTAGCAGCCACATGATGGTGCCCAACCATCTGTAACTCTAGAACCAAGGGAATCTGAGGCCCTCTTTTGGCCTCTGTGGGTAATGCATGCACATGGAGTACAGACATACATGCAGGCAAAGCAATCATCTACATAAAATACATTTTTTAAAAGACCTTTTTCCTTAGAATAAAAAACATGGCAGAGGCTGCAACTTAGTGGTAGAGAGCTTGTCTAGCGTGTCCCCAGCATATTCTGTCCCCAGCAGGAGGGAGGGAGGAAGAGACAGATGGACAGATGGGCAGACAGAAAGAGGGGAGAAGATGCAGAGGAGAAAGGGGAGGAGGAAGAAGAGGAGGAGGACATATGGAAGGAAGAGAAGGGAAGAGGAGAGGGGAGGAGGAAAGGGGAGGGGAGAGAAGGTGGGAGAGAAGAGCAAACTCAGTGGAATAAACCGAAGCAGAATGCAGGAGCTGAGACAAGAACCCTGTTTGCATGTGTCTTGTGTGTCCCTGCCCTTATCTTCACCCACTGCAGTTCCACAGCTCAGAAATGCTTGCTCAAGTGTGCAATTCATTGAGTATGGGTTTCCAGTTCCCTGAATCTGAAGTACTGTAGCAACTTGTGCTATCCAGCTTGTGCCTCGTTAACAGTGCACACACACACACACACACACACACACACACACACAATCTTATTTCACTTGGGCTAAATTAAAATTTTACGAAGTACCAGGTTGCCACAGGACTAACAAGCCACTGGCAGCTGTTTAATTAAAACAAGCTTGAACAGTAGGCACTAGACAGAGGAGTTTCAGAAGAAGACATGAAGCTGCTAGCAGCCAAGCATGAAATAAAGGTTTTATTGGAAAGAAATGAGCCCTCCTATAGAAGAAATGAAACCATCAGGTGCCTTGCAGTTTCCAATGGCTGGAGTCTGGAGTCAGATTCTGCATCCCTCACCCAGGCCTGCCTGTCAGCCCCCTGGTCTCCTGGGAGCTCCTTGAAGATACAGACATGGTCTAAAAATAATTTTGTGTGTTCAAACAATCTTATTCAAGTCACAAAGCCAAGGTGATGTGTTTAAACAAAATGAAACAGCACATGGTGACCTCCTCTATTGAGCTGAGTGAGCTGCCTGGAAAGGTATTAAGCAAAGGATGGAGAAAGACAGGGTGTGGGTCATAAACCTGACTCCCCCTCCCCCCTAGCAGCCATCAACCTCCGATAACATCTCAGCTAGGGGTGGAGCCTCTAGAGCCCCCTCCCTCTCCCTGTTGGAGTGGTGACTGGCTAGATCTTGTGCAGATCTTATGCCAGGAGCCACAACCACTGAAGGTTCATAAGCTCAGCAGCCCTGTCATGTCCAGGAAACATTATCAATACTCCTTCCCAACCTTTGTCTCTTCCTGCTCCCTTTTTCAGGATGTTCATGAAAGCCATTTAAAGGAGAGGGTTTGTTCCCCAAGACTCCATGAAACAACATTGGGAATGAAAAGAACTTGGCATTGACCCCTTCAGAAAAGCACACACAACTGCTATATAGTATTATTGAAAGAAACCCCCCTTTTCCTCATCTTTAATGCATCCCCTCTCTAGTAGGAGGTAAAGGTTTGTGTTTGTTTATGTGTGAGTTTGCTTTAGTTGGCTTTGTTTATCTAGTACCCTTAAAATACAAATTGATACAAATTGATCAAATTTCCAATTATGTTGCTTAATTGCTTTAGCATACATGTATGAGAGGTATGTATGTGATACATATGTATACATGTGTCCAACTGTATGCACTGGTACATAGGTGTAGATACTCAGAATTATGTCCTTTCCTATCACTCTCTGCTTGATAAAGGGTTTCTTGATAAACTTTGAGCTGGCATCAGCCATTCTCAGCCACCCTCCTATCTCTACCAACCTGAAGATACACAGACATGCACACACACACACGGCACTGGTGTAACAAGTGCACAGAGCCACACCTGGCTTTTCACATAGATGCTGAAGACTCTAACTCAAGTCCTTATGCCTCCACAGTGAGCACCCTTACCTTGAAAGCCATCTTGACAGTTCTTGATGGTCAACTTGAAATTGTGATCTCTAAGGAGACACAGCACAGAGTGTGTGTATCTCTGAAGTTTTTTTCAGAGAGGTTTAAATAAAGAGGGAATACCTGTTTTGAATGTCAACTGGCATCCTGAGCTATATAGAGATGAGGAAGCTCGTTGATCAGCAGCATTCTTTTCCCTCTCTGTATATGACTGAAGATGCAATGTAGCCATCCTCTCTGAAGATACAATGTGACCAGCTGCCACACTTCTGCCACCATGACTTCCACACCATGACCCACTGCACCCTCTAACCCTGAGCGTCAACATAACCCTTTCCTTTCTCCCTTAAGTTGCTTTTACCAAGTATTTTGTCACAGTGATGAAAAAGGCCCATAATAGACTGACAAAGGCGACTCTTGCTTTGCAGGTGGTGTCAGTATTTAGCCACCTAGAAACTCATTCTGAAATAGGATGCCTGTCTGTTTTCAGAAGAGAAATGGGCCATTAATTTCACAGTTTCTAAGAAATCATTCTTTCCTCTTGGATGCTGCCAATTATTTGCTCTTTCAGGAAGGAGCCAACAGCTGGGATTTAGGAGTCCGTGATGTGTTTCATAATGACCTCATTGCTTGGCTCAAGTGGTCCTTTCTTAAAGGTTTACATCGTCAGGTGGGCAGCAGTCTGTGCTGGCCTCATCTGTAGAAGGAAATTAGAAAAATTATAGTTAAGAATGCCAAGAGCATTTCAGGGATTTCTGTCAAGTGTGCGGCTCACAGACATGAATTCTTATAAATTAAATCTTGAAGGAGAATTTCAGGAAAGCAGTTTCAATTATGTTTTTAATGATCCTATCAAAGGATGAGGTAAACTATCTGTAGCCCCGCATTAGTCTTTACGAAAGAAAGCACTTGTGTACCCCACTGGGAAGCAGAAGAAGCTTGACTGAAGGACAGAAATGGGGGGGCAGGCTTCCAAACTGAGATATTTCCATTGGTACAATGATTAGAAGTCACTGTTACCCAGAATTAAACTACTAAATCCGTAGGCACACTGTGCTGATTAGTTTTCTGTCAACTTGACACAAGCTAGAGTCGTCTGAAAAGAACCTCAGACAAATCTATGGGACTTTTTTTTTTTTTTTTTGATTAGTAATTAATGTGAGAGGAGTCAGACCATTTTGGGCAGTGCCACCTTTAGGTAGATAGTCCTGAGTTATATAAGAAAGAAGGCTGAGCAAGCCATGAGGAGCAAGACAGTAAACAGTACCCCTCCTTGGCCTTGCTTCAGTTCCCGCCTCCAGGTTCCTGCCTTGAATTCCTGCCTTGACTTCCCTCCATGATGATAAGCCATAAGACAAAATAAACTCTTTTGTCCCCAGATTGGTTTTGGTTGGTGTTTATCATAATGACAGGGAAACCTGACTAGGGTACATATCATGATGGAATTTGGAAAGGCTTTTTAGTATTAGCATTACTAATACTGAATCTTAAGCGGAGAATTCAAGCCATGTTTTGTGGCTTGAAAGGATCATGCCAGCATTTGTGTAGAGATTAGACCAATGGGGAGCTGGAAAAGGTGTTGATGACCCAGGGTAGGTGGCAGTGGCTTAGGCTGGGAGGCAGTAGTGATGATGGAGAGCAATACGAAGACTCTACCAGTCTTGTGTAGGTCACACCCACCGGGACACATTAAGCTAGATTCAGTGGCGAGGAAAAGACAATCCTCAGAGACTGCACAATTTCCTTGGAGTTGAAACATTTCGTCCCTGGGGAAAACTCTCTAAGACTCAGGAAGAAATAAACAACTCAAAAGTTTCAGGAAGTCCCTGACACTGACAGGATGCACAAGGCTCCTCCTCCCACTCCTTTATATAAATAGTGAGGACTACAAAAGAGAGGAGACTCTCCGACCATTGATCTGCCTACAAGTTGTACAGAGAGCTACAAAGTTACAACTTTCACAAATCAGCACCCAAGCTGGGGTGGGTTTGCTGAAGCTGCCTTTGAATCATTTATGCACTTATGAGTAACCCCACACCTATATTCCTGTAACTAACCCCAGATAACTCACTGGTTCACCAATTTGCATGTTGGTGTTACTGTTACTTGGGTCTGCTGTCAGTCCTCTAGCTTAGGTGACTACAGGTTTATTTATATCTTTCCAGGTATAGTGTCATACAGCAGAGCCTATTCCAGGTCTGCAGTCAAAATGATTGTATAGATGCTGATGCGATTTGCCAAGATATACAAAGGCAGGGACAAATGAAGGAGGATGACTGTCCACACAGAGAGAGGGCACACCTCCTGGAATGTTCCAGAAGGCTAGAATTATACTTTACGATTAAGTCATTTTTTTAAAGGATGCATCCCAGTCCAAAACAAATTCTGCTGCGCAGTTCATCAGAGTTAATTGGCTGGAATTTCACCATAACAGAGGCTCGTCCTCACAGTCGCAAATGATGCCATTTGAACTAACGCTCATGCAGGAATGACTGTGTCATCAGCCATGGATTGGGAACAGAAGGCTGAATCAATTGGCAGTAAAATGAGAATGAGCCCCTGGTGAAAACGGGATGCTTCCTGCAAGGGACTCTCTAATTGTTAATCAATTGCAATAAACCTTCTGGTCAACCTCCAAGGATGAGCTGTGTGTCCCACTTGAGACTGTGCTGACCGCTGGCTATTTTGTTAATGCTGTTGAGGCTTCTGAATAAAGGTCACATTCCCCACCCCTTCAAATAGCTGGCCTGTTCCAAAAAAAAGGGAAAACAAAGGAGGGACTCTCGGAATGGGTCAACCACCACCTCAATAGAGATTACAGAGTTCTTCCCTGAACTAGGATGAGAGCCAACAAGCTAAATGAACAGTGAACACGATAGCCACAAACCAAGCATCCATAGAAGACTGACTTTGACTAGCTAGTGTTCAAGGTCACTATTTGTGTCAGTTCATTTTCACATTGCTGTGATAAAATGCTTGACAAAGACAACTTAAGAAAGGTATGTCTAGCCTCATAATCTGAGGGTACAGTCCATTGTGGCAAGGATGTCTGGACAGCAGGAGCTTGAGGTGGCTAGTCACAAGTCATCTGCAATCAGGCAGTAGAAAGAGATGAATTCCAGTGCTCAGCTTGCCTCCTTATCTTCCCATTTTATTCACTCTGGGACTTTGTCCCGTAGAATAGCACTGCCCACATTCAGAATGTGTCCTCCCTCAGTTAAGTCTCTCTGGAAATGTCTTCACAAGTGTGTTTTAAAGAGTGTTCTAGGTATTCCTAAATCCAGTCAAGTTGCCCATGGGAATGAGTCACTACATAACCCAAAGCAAGCAGGATCTGTGAGACTGAAGGAAAAAAAAAACTATGAAAGAGAGAAAGAGACATTAATGGCTGACAGAAGCCTATCTGGTTGTGTCGGGGAGGGAACATTCACATAGGAGATGTGAGAAAGAATACCAGCTCCTTCATGATTTCTACAAGCAGGTCATTTAACCTCTCTGTAACCAAATGTCCTTATCCATGAAATAATTGTTTTGGTTCCTACCCCATGAATTACCGTTGTGCATTCTAAATGTTCACCAATTGCCATTGTTGATATCTCTGTCCATATAACCAGAGAGTACACATCCAGTCGAAGGTATCATCTAAACTCTGATTCCAGCAGGGTTACACACCTCTAAGTTTTCCCAGGTTCAAATATCCCCACGTCAGAAATCTTAATATCAAGTGAAAGTCCTTGACATTAAAATAAATAAAACGGCTAATACACAAATATGCCAAATGGATCAAATAAAACACAGGTACAGACCAAAGCTGAGATTTCACATGTCAGTTGGGTGAGGTGAGCATGTAATCTGTGTGCACGGCTGGAGAATCATCAGGGTTCTTCTCTTTTCATTACATATCAAGCACACTGACTTGTTCTCAGGGACAGACAGACATGCCATATCACAGATCAGAAAGTCAGGTTCAGAGTCGCACACTGACTCAAACCAGGTACCTATACAGGGCAGAGCAGGGATTTAAAAGAAGGAATCTCTGAATCCAGATATAATTTTCCTAGTTTTGTGATATTACTTTTCTGTTGCTGTGAGAAAACATCATGACCAGAAACAACCAAAGGAAGAAAAGTGTATTTGAACTTACAGTTCCAGGGGGAGAGAAGCATGGCAGTGGGTAGGAAGAACAGGAAGCTGAAAGGTCTCATCTTCAACCAGATGTAAAAAAGCATAGAGAGTAAACTGGAAGTAATGCCAGCATAGAAAATTGTAAAAACCCACATACACACTCTGTCTCCAGGTATGTACTTCTACCAATAAGACCCCACCACCTAAAAGTTCCCATAACCTCTCCAAACAGCGCCACCTGCTGGGGAACTACGTATTTAAATAGGTAAACCTGTGGGGGTTATTACTCATTCAAATCACCACTCTGTGTTACATACCACCTCCTGCTTCTCCAACAAAATTACTGCTCACCCTCACCAGTCAGAGTGTGGTATCAGCCACTGGGCAACTGGACATGCTGCCTCAATCCAGTTCTTCAGCCTAACCGTCTTGCCCCTGCTTCCAGCACAGCTAAACAGGCAACGATGGAATGCTTTATCTTGCTGTCACTCATGCTGGCCCCACACCTGCTAAGTAGAAGCTGGACCTCTGGACATTTCTGTTTGTATTTGTATACATCAAAGTGCTGGATACAGAAATCAAATTTAATTAAACATAGTAAGCTGTCTAGAAGTATACAAGCAGCTATGATATCATTTCTTCCTCCTTATCGAGCCTCCTACTAGAACTTTGCAGGAGGTTGCTACTCAGGCAGATTCTGTTTTCTCGGTTTCATGATGCTGTTAAATTCTGAGGATACAGGGCATCATCTCATACTCTACCCATTAATTACCCATTCTTCCTTAATTCAGTTCAGAGCAATAACTACAAAAAAAAAAGTGTTTCTAACTATTGGTTTTGAACATAAACCTCTTAAGACTCATGGTCATGTACTGACACAGGCAAGAATCATTGAAAGATGCCCTTCCGTGGCAAGGGCTGTGTCTTATTTTGAGGCCTATTTCTGTGATAAACACCATCACCAGAAGCAACTTGGAGAGGCAACATCTGGTTTCAGTTTACAGCTTATAGCCCATCACTAAGAGAAGATGGTGAAAGAATGCAAAGCAGGAACCTACAGGCAGGAACTACAGCAGAAGCCATGGAGGAATGCTGTTTACTGGCTTGCTAAGCCTGCTTTCTCATATCCCCCAAGACTACCAGTCTAGTGATGGCACCAGCCATGGTGGACTGATCCTTCCCACATTAATCACCAACCATGAATATTCACCACAGGAACATTCACCACAGGTTCATCCACCAATCCATCTGACAGAGGCACTTTGGTGGAGACATTTTCATAAATGCAATTCCCTCTTCCCATATGACCCGGGCTTGAATCAAGATGACAAAAGTCCACCTACCATAAGCGCATAGGTCACCCAGAGGCAAGAAGAGCTCTAGAGACAGAACCAATGCTGACCTAGAGACACGAGTCCAATTTATTTCTCTGCCATGGTATTGTCTTGGGAAAATTGTGTGGATTCATAATTCTGTTTCGATTTCCTTTTAAGGGATTTTCTTCTACTGGGATGTCAGTGAGAGAGTTTCTTAATATTAAACTCCTGTTCTTATGGTAATTTCTGCACATGATAAATAAATGCAAAGTGTAGTTAAATGTCCCCAGCATGAGCTGTGCTCACATAGGCTGCAGGAAATAACAAAGAAGTATCTGTGCTTGTTCACCATAGAGTAAGGAGGGAGAGCATAATCAAATGTTCATCTTGCTACATTTGCAATTACTTCTTGGGTTTCTCTCCCTCCTACTCTCTCTTCTTCCCCTCCCCCAGTTTTCTCTTTCTCTTTTTAGAGATAAATGAATCCAATGCCAGAAAACACACTTTCATAATGGGATACAAGATCTTGCTATGTAGCCTAGGCTGGTTTCAAACTCTTAGAAATCCCCCTGCCCTAGGCTCTTAATATTCTGGTAGTATAGGCATGAGACATGATGTGATGCCTGACTTGAAAATAGAAGGAACGAAAGAGAGCGAGCAGGATATAGCAGCACCGGTGTTGGGCTGGAGAGGTGGCTCAGCTGGTGAAGGTGCCTGACAACCTTAGCAGATCTCCAGAACCCATGTGGTGGGAGAGAACTGTCTCCCGCAAGTCATCCTCTGGCCTCCAAACTCTCTTTGGGAATCACGAGCACATGCTGGAGTATACACACATGCAATAAAGTAACAAATATTTTTCAAGCACATGTATGTATTGCTTTATGATACATTATGTGTTAGGTAAGTGCCCTTCAACATAGCTAATGTTCATTGCTGTCAGAACAATGTGGGTCCACTCAGGTACCCTGTTCAATGTTTCAGTCAATGATCGATCCGGCTCAGGTCCTAACTCTATGGAATTCAAAATACTCATATGACTCATATATTGACACTGAAAGAGCTCTGCAAACCACCCAGTCGGGACTCCTAAACACTTACTGCTCCTTCAAATGGACTATCACCATAGTGGTCTTGGAGTGTGCAGGAATGAAGAAAAACACAGGTCAACCTTTCCAAGGGGAGGGCGTTGTTACCTAACAGCCACCTACAAATGTTGCAGATGCACTCTTCTGCCTTTTAAATTAGTTGCCTTTGTTAATGAGTTTGTTTTGTTTAATTAATTCAACTAATGAATTTATTGATGTGTGTGGTAGAATGCCATCCTCAGAGCACGGCATGTATACTTCTACATAAAAGCCAAGTCGGTCACCGTTGCCCACAGGAAAGCCTCAAGAGATTGGGCCTGCTAACATTCCATGGTCGAGAAAACAGAAGGGACCATGAGTACTAGACACATAGGCTCTGCCTCTCCATGGGGATATATTTTCATTGTTGGTGGGGTGGGGTGGGCCTGGGACAATAGACATTTTCTTCAATAGCCTGTTACCTATGTTCCTGTAAGCCCTCTTCCACACTCTTGTAAGTCTTCAACTGTGGTTTAGTTATTTTTAGGATTCATTATCTTCTACATTTTGATCTATATGCGTGTTTTGTCTGCATGTGTGCATGTGCACCACACACATGCAGTTCCTGCAGAAGTCAGAAGAGGTTGGCAGATGCCCTGAAAGTGAAGTTGCAACTAGTTGTGAGCTAAGGTGCTGGGAACAGAACTTGTGCCCTTCACAAAAGCAGTCAATGTTCTTAACTGGTGAGTTATCTCTCCACCCCAAATATTGTATTTATTTATGTGTATGTGTATGTGTATGTGTATGTGTGTGTTTGTGTGTCTGTATGCGGGCATGTGCCCATGAGTCAAGATGCCTATGGAGGTCAGAAAAGAGTACTAGATCCTCTGGAGCTGCAGTTACATACGTCTGTAACGTGGCACTGAGAACCAAACTTGAGTCCTCTGTAAGAGCAACAAGCACTTTCAGCCACTGAGCCATCTCTTCAGCCTCATAAATAATTTTTAAAAATTCAGAAATAGTTCAATAAATAGCCAATATCTGAAACACCTTGGAAGCTCAGTCAGAGTACCAATCCCACACAGAAACATTCTAGAAGCAGTCCCCATACAATGTTCACACAGGACAGCTCTCTGGGGCTCACTGACCTCTCACCCCCAACTTCTCTCCCACCTGTCCCTTTTCACCCATCTGTGTTACATGCCTGCTCTCTAACCAAATTTTAACTCATTTTTTTGGACTATGTGTGAGCCCCTCAAGAATGTCATGGACACTTAGATGCAGACACACCCTCTGGAAATAATAATACAGGACCAAACCAAAACCAGAGCACCAGGAGTAACCACGGCACAGAAGGCTTCTCTAGAAGAATGGGCTTGCCCTTTGTAATTTGGAAATGAAGAACTAGGAGTCCTCTTTGGGAAAACCATCTTATAAATTAATATCAACTTCATTTACTAAAGACATGCCACTAGATTGTGTAGTAACTTATCAGTACCTGGTTATAGAGTAAAAGTCTATCTACATGGGTAGTGAGATGGATGGCCACCTGAATTAGGTCTTTAGAACCTATGTAAAGTTGGGAGAGAAATCACTTTACAAAGTTGTCCTCTAACTACGACATGTATACTGGGGGACTCACATGAATTTTCATACACTTAACACACACACACACAAAATAATAATAAATACAATTCCTTTTATTAAAAGCTTATACAATCATCATTGAGGAGCATGCAACCGGACCCTATTTCTCAGGGTCTGACCAGCAAAAAAGAATAGAAAGGTCAAAGCCAGACCTAGGTACAAATCTAACTGTGGAGACAACCTACCCAAACCCACAGTCCAAATACATCACAGTGGTTTTGCATGGTTGTGTCTGAAATGTAACTATTAAAGAAAAAGTCTGATGCAGACATAAAATCACAGTGAAAAGATACAATGCACTTCTGGGATGTCCAACCATGTCATGTCCCATTAGACTCCCATACTCTTGAAGCTGGTGGCACTAATTTACTGCTCCCATCGTAAAGTTCTCCTCCTGGGAGGGTGAGTAAGGATTCTTAATCATTGCTTGTGAGTGATTTGCTTCATTAAACAAGGGTGGAAGTGTCTATAGTCAGAGGTGGTTCTGGAGAAATTGGAAGGGTTGACAAATCTGCCTGGAACTCCTTAGATTTCTCAGCCGAAAATCCTTAGAAATGCTGGTGACTCCATTCATTGTGGAAGTTGTCAACACAGGGTGGATATAGGGTCCAGAGAAGAAGGCGCAGCTGCTGGTAAGAATGTCTATGAACATCAAAATGAAAGATGAAGAGTGACCAGGTATTGGGATTGTGGTTCAGTTGACAATGTGCTCATTGAGCATGTGCCATGTCCTGGGTTCAATTCCCAGTGACACATAAAGTAGGCAAGCCCAGCACTCAGGAGAAAGAGGCAGGAGGCTCAGAGGCTCAAGGTGAGACACACACATACACACACACATACTGTATGTATATATATATATATGTATATGTATGTATATATATACATACATACAGTATATATATATATATATTGAAGGCCATCAAAGAGTACAGGAGACCACTACCCAATAAATAGATAGATAGATGATAGATAGATAGATGATAGATACATACATACATACATACATACAGATTGATAGATAATCAAATTTCTCAAAAGTAGTGTATACAGAAGCACGTACAAATGACTAGAGTCTACAGAAAGATTTCTCAATTTTTAAAAGTATCTTTAATTTATTCTTTGACAATTTTGTAATTTATACAATGTACTTTGACCTTCTCAATTTATGACTCCCTTTAAAGTCCCAGTGCCCCCACCCCATCTCCCTCCCAACTTCATGTTCTTTTGTACTGTTATTTAAAAACACCAAAGTCCAATTAGTCGTTTTTATACGTGCATGGGACATAGGCAACCTATCAATGGCCATATCTCTCACAGAAAGTGGCCCTTCCTCCCTCTGCAGCCATCAACCACCAGTGATGCCACAGCTAGGGGTGGCACCTCAGGAGCCCTTCCTCTAGCCACACTGGCATTGTGACTGACTTGGTTTTGTGCAGGTAGCCATAGCTGTTGTGAGGTGATGTGCCACATCTGGTCCAGAGGACAACATTTGACAGCTCTCCTTTCCATCTTCTGGCTCCTACATTCTTTATGCATCCCATTTCCCTACAGAAAGACTTCTTCAAGCTCAGGGAGTATGTGAGCTGGCTCAGGAAGTATTTTCAATCTTCTTCACTTTACTAAATCCTAGTTGGGCTTGAGCATTCTCTTTAGTGATGAGAGGAGGAAGCTCTAGCAGCAGTAGGAAAGGTGACATCACGTTAAGGAGCAGACAGCCTTTGTTAACTTTCCTGTTACATTCATAAAACACTGACCCAAAACAACTTAAGGTGTGGGAAGCGGCTCCGCTCTCGCCATTACAAGGTGGCTTTTGGCATAGGCATTGCTTGAGAGAAAAGACAACTCCATATATGGAATTATATGCACTGAGAGGTGTGGTTACCCGATCACCCCACCTCGAATCATTGAGAATGGCCAATCACCAGTGACTTTGTGGCAGCTGCTGATAGGATGAAGGCAATGCTTATAAGGGGCTGCAGGAGCTGGGGAGGAAAGAAGGAGAAAGAGGGCAAGAAGAAGCTCTCTGTACAGGGATAGCTGAATAAACCACTTGAAGAAGAACAAGGTTGCTGTTGCCTTATTCCGCGGTTCAGACGTGGTATCGACATTAAGGGAAGAAAGGTTTTCTTTGGCTCACACTTCTTCCATGTCACAATCCATCAATGTCAGGGCAGGGACTCAAAGGAAGATCCTGGAGGCAGGAACTGAAGTAAAGACCATTCTTACTAACTTGCTTCCAATGACTTGCTTAGCCTGCTTTCTTATAGCGCCCAAAACCACTGGCCCAGGGACAGCACCACACACAATGGGCTTGGCCCTCTCCCACCAATCATCAGTGAAGAAATGCCCCACAGGCATACCTATAAGCCATTTTGATGGGGATGAGCCCCCATTTAAGGTTCCCTCTTCCAGGATGACTCTTGTTTGTGTCACTGTCCCCATCTATATTACTTCTTTTTCTCCTTTCTGTACCTTGGGGGAAAAGGGCAACTTAAGAAAAAGGTTTACTTGGTTTTGTTATTATTGGTTTTGGCTCACAGTTCAAAAGCATAGTCCATCATGGTGGGGAAGGTGTGGCAGCAAGAACAGGAGGCAGCCAGTCACATACATCTGTAGCCAGGAAACAGAGGAATGAATACCATTGCTTAGTATCAGTTTCTCATTTTTATTCAGCCCAGAATCAAAGCTCATGGGATATTGATGCCCACGTTTAGGGTAGGTTTTCTCACCTCAGGTAACCCAATCTAGAAAGTCCCCCTCCCCTCACAGATATATCCACATGTTTCTCTCCTGGGTGATTTCTAGATCCTGTCAAGTTGAGAGTCAACAATAGCCACCTGAAGCCTGCAGTCTCTCTTTCCTCTGAGGATGCTGTCGGGGCTCAAAGAGGAGAACCCATTGCTGTAGCCAAAGATAACTGCTATTTCACATCCATTCTCTCCCTCCTTGCTCAACAAAAGCCCTGCTTTGCAGCCTCTCAGGAACAAGGCATCGGTTCAAAAGAGGCCGCTGGTCAGTGTGAGCATTTGACCCGTAGTTGCCAAGAAGATGCCAGAGGACATCCATAAGTGTCCCCAGGAGTGCCTCTGCTATATGAAAGCAACATATGCAAGTACCACTGCTCCATGTCTCCCTCCAACCACTGCTTGTGAGGACCTGCACACGGAACACCATCTTGCAATGCGAAGCAGTAGTCCTGGTAATAAAAGAAGCCCTGATCGTGTAGGAGGAAGGAGAAACAGGCATGCCCTCCCCTTCTCCTTTTCCCACAGTGAAAGAATCAGCTAAAGCTGAGGACCTGTCACAGTGCTAAGTCCCAAGGAGCCCACTCACCAACAGGCTCACTTTTAACTACAGAAAAGATTTAGGTGAGCCTTTAACTAATATGTCAACAAGCCAGTATTCACTTTGCTGTGGTTTTAGTCATGTGGGTGTGTAATCAGAGAGTGTTGTGTTGTTTTTTTTTCCAAGGATTTCAAAGGGTGCTGCTAGTGGGCTGGCTGAGAACAGTATTTCTATGTCTGCCCTGTTCTGAATAAAGTAACTTTAAAAACTAAGGAAGTAACTTAACACCTAGGCTTTCTAGGTCTGCATTCTCAAGAAATGACTACATGAAAAAACACTTGAAGCTGAGTGTCAGAGCAGGACATCTTCCTCTGAGAACGGATGGCTTTTAGATATAATGGGATGACTTAGGGGCTTTGAGGACTGCTAAGATAGCTGACAGGAAAATAACACACATCAGCAAAACCTCACCAGCACCATCAACCTTCCCAAAGCAAGAAACACTCACTTAAAGTAATCTCAAGAGCCAGTTTTCTAGGTAATTTGAGCAGGGCATCAGAACAAGGGTGTGCCCTTCCCAGCTTCCTCAAATGATAACTAAGGTCACTCATTTTTCTAGACCCTTTTCTCGTTCTGTTTGGGTAAGAGATGTTCTACAGCCAGAGATACTGGGTAGGTGAATCCTGTGGTGTATAACTTCTATCTCTATAACTTCAATATTATGAAGAGTCTGGTGCTTTTCTATATGTCTATATCCATTTAATCACTGTATTGGTCTCCTGGGCTAGCATTATCTAATAGAACAGCCCCCCTGCTTCTACCTTTGCCCCGTCTTATCATTATCTCTTGGTGCACATATTGATGGCCCTGTTAAAATCTGTTCTGGGAATGGGTCTTGAGAGACAGTCTGGGTTAAATGTTTGCTATGCCAAGTCCAGATCCCCAGTACCCCTGTGCAAGGGCAGAGGTAGGATGCACCAATAAGCTTAACAGTGGGAAGGAGAGACAGGATGCCTGGAGCTAACTGGCCAACTTAATCACCGAGCTACAGGTTCAGTGAGGAACCCTGTCTCAAAAATAAGGTGATAGCAGATGAGGAAAATACCTGTTCTCAACCTCTGATTACTCCAGTCAAGATTTTCTAGCTTTCCTATTCTCGTGGCACCAGGCTGACTTGGCCATAATCATTGGAACTACTTAGCCCTTAGGGTCGATCTCCTTCCTATATACTTTCCCCAGTGAAATACTCATTCTTCTGTTTGACACTCTGATACTCGGATGTGCTAAGTGAATCTTGCTTAATGTCTTCTCTAAATGTGTTCCCTAAATGCTTAATGTTCCTCGCTCAGGACAGTTCCCTGTGCTCTCCTCAGAACTTGATATCTAACACATGATATATTTTACTTATCTTGCTGTGTGTCTGTCTACTAAGGAGACAGTTTCCTGAGGATGAATAGTTCATCTATGTTTGCTACTGTTTCTCCAATAGTCACTGGTGTGAAGTCATTATATATAGAAATATGTCATTGATGAATAGATGCAGGTATGCATAGAGTGAAGGATAGATGCATGGATGGATGGATAGATAGATAGATATGATAGATAGATAGATAGATAGATAGATAGATAGATAGATAGATAGAGATAGATGCATGAATGATAGATGGATGAATGGATGTGTGGATAAATGCATGAATAGATAGATAGACATGGATGGATGGATGCATAGATAAATGGATAGGTGGACACACAGATGCATGGATAGATGCATGGATGGATGCATGCATGCATTGATGCATGCATAGGTGGATAGATGGACACACAGATGCATGGATGATGGATGGGTGGATGGATGGGTGAATGGACAGATGAATGGTTGGATGCATGCATGGATGGATTGTGGATGAATGAAAGCATGGTTGTGTGGGTGGATTAATGGCTGAATGCCTAGATGGATACATGCATGATTGGACCAATGAACCAATGAATAGGTGGATGGATTGATAGATAAATGGATGGACAAGTTGATGGGAGCATGAATGGATAACATACTTGTAGACAACAGTTACCTCTACATGTGACACTCTTATCATCAAAATGAACTATTTTCTAGCCTTTGACCCATCAGGGTAGATTTTGGCTTCCAATCCTTATGCATGCTTCCTCAGTCTTATCTTCCTCTCATTACTCCCAGCTACCTTTCCACATCTCTCTGAATTTTCAGAACTTAGCGGTCAGTTTCACCCATGCTAAATCCCACTTTTCTCTTAATAGGGGCAGAGATTTCCTTTTCCCAGGAGAAATGTTAGATGGCAGAGTCAGGTTACAGTGGAATCTCAAACAGTCAAATATAGGTTTCTGCTGCTGCATTTAATTCATCTCCATGTGTCTAACTCAATGGTCTTCTCTAGAGGCAGTTAATAAGCACCTGCAGAGTATCTAGCCTTCATTTTTCTTCTTGAATCAACTTGCTTTAACATGTACTGTTTGGAATACCATTAGACCTGAGTTAACCGAAATTATATGTTCAACTTAGAAGCCAAGACTACATTTAGTTTAATCACTGAATTCCCACAAGTTTTGCAACAGAATTGTGCTTATTAAATTATGGTTAAGTTCAAAATCAGATTATTCCATTAATATAATCATAATGGAAGAATCCTCGTAAACAAAACAAAAGCTTAGAATCGATGCCTATCAGGCTGAGAAACAGTGTTTTCAAAGTACTTTGTGACTGAGTACTGAGAAGCTAATGACAGTGACCTGGCCCTCAAAAATAACAAGGGCCACCAGATTTCCCAGGAAATGAGAGCTCATAGCAGCTTAGAAGCACTCATAATTGGGCTGGGGAGATGGCTCAGCTGGCAAAATGCATGTGTGAAAGCCTGGGGGCATGAGTTCAATCCCCAGAACCCACATTTTAGAAAGCTGGTGGAATGTGTTTGTCATCTCAACACTGATGAGGTGGAGACATGGGCGGGGGGAGGGGGTGTGTGGATACCTGGGAGTAACCAGTCAGCTAGTCTAGCCTAATTCAGTGAATTTCAGACTAGTGAGAAACCCTGTCTCCCAACACAAAGTGAAAAGGATCCTCAGAAACAATACCTAACGTTGACCTCTATTCTCCACGTGAATACACAGACATGCAACCTGCACAGATATATACCTACACATGCAAACACAACTACACACACAAAATAATTGGAGCATTAGTAATCATCAGGTATTAAATCCCAATAAAGCAAAGAAATAAAGTATCTGTCCAAGAGGAAAAAGTACATGAGTATACACACATATACACATGCACTCTTTTTTTAGATTTATCTATATGTATGAGTGTTGTGCCTGCATGTATATCTGTGTACCACACCCATTCAGTGACCACAGAGGCCAGAAGAAAGCATGAGGGTCTTCCCTAGAACTAGAGTTAAAGAGAGTTTGAGCCTCCATGTGGGTGCTCAGAACTTAACCTGGGTCCTCTGCAAGAATATCATATATTCTTAACAGCTGAACTGTGTCTCCCACACACATTCTTGCAAACATATGCATTTCTTCAGGAGCGAGAACACAAATGAACTATTCAAAGACTGTAGTTCAAAGCATCCATTTTGACCACCCTCCAGGTCCATGGCTAGACACTGTGGGGTTACATCAATACGCATAGAGACTGACTCCAGCCCCCGAAGCTAGAGAATTTAGTGAAGAAGATGCAGTAAGGTCACAAGTGGGACAGCACACTGAGTGCCATTTGAGTCAAAAAACCAAATCAGAATTCTTATAATGTTCAATTAACCGGAGGTCTCTCCAACACTTCTCATCTGGGCAGAAATTCAATGAAGGGATTTGCCGGCTCTTAGAATCTTAAAGTATGTAAATATTCCTAAGAGAGGAACTCTTCTTGGAGAGAAATGAGACGTTGAGATGCTCAGGCTCCAATTAATGGGAATCCAATAATTCAGCCATAACTCCTACTCAACTCAAGGTAATAATTACCAAAGACTCCAATTTTTTTTCCTCAGCAAAGAGTTTCAGTCTCGGCACTGACGTTTTAGGTCAGGCCTCTGTTTCTCTGTCTTTCTCTGTGTGTGTGTGTGTGCATGCATGTGTGCATGTGCAAAACAAAAATAGACTCAGAAGGTTGTACTTATATTTTTATGGACACACATAAGCACACACATATAAGCATGTAATAATAATCAAAGAAAAAGCAGCTATCAACTTAAGAGTGGGGGTGATACAGGAGGTTACGGAGGAAGGAAAGAAATATTTTAAAATCAATTAAAAACATATTTTTTTTTAAAATAGCCCATATTGGGGAATGAACTTCATGTTTCTTATCTGAACACTTACCTCTCTGACCAGGACAGTGTAAAGAATACAGACCTTAGTTGGAGTTATTTGTGAGGCACAAAACCAAACAGTTTGGAAGTCATGTCCCTCCCATCCCAAACTCTTACAGCTGTTGATGGTCCTTTGGTTGGACAACAAAAATAAAAGCCAAGTGACTTGATTCAACCTGAATACATTTATTTGCCCTTGCTTGTACAAACCGGAGAGGATCTCAGTCCCAAAAGAGTAGGCGACAAAGCAGCAGGTGTTTGCATCTCTCTAAGTTCACAATGTATCTTCGAGGCCCCAAGCCAAAGATGATATTCATCTTCCTGTGACCTTGGCAAAGGAGCTAGTCTTTTGGCCCAGCAAGAATGGGGACTCACAGCATCTGGACAGGATATCAAAGTCAAGGATACCCTTGCCAGCTTTAGATTCATCAGAAGTGAGCAATTGCCTAGGGCTTATTTCTCTCGTCTCAAGGAAATCACTTCTTAGTGACTGGAGTCCTTCTGAATCCTGGGTGGTACCCTCAGGGCTCCCCAATCCCAGGATCAGCCAGACTGATTTTTAAATCACAGGATAAAAAGACCGTTGCAAGCAGATGGCTTGATCTCATGCATTCCTCTGCTGGAAAGTCAAGCCACTTATCTCTAATACATGCTGGGAATCACATTCAAAATGTGATTAAACGCCACCAGCCAAGAATGGCTATTATGTTTAACAGACTGATTAGCAAGGGGGGTGGTTGCAAACTGCAGTCGGGATAAATGGAATGTTTTAAATGATGCTAGCTGGTCTGTCTCCACTTCATTTTTAGGGCAATGGTTTGTTACACGTATAACTAATATCACCAAATAACGGAACGAGGAGCTTCGAGTCTTAATGGACTCATTTAAATTAAATTTGTATTTACTGTCATTCTAATTATTTTCCCAGCATCTGAGCAAGACCCTTAGATATGACATGGTGAATGGCCATCTCCCTGATGCAGGGCTGGTTACAACATACCAGTTCTTGAGAAATCGAAAACCACAGCTGTAGGGAACTATGGCAAGACACTTTTAGTTAAAACATTTTTTCCCCTAACACCACATTCTGAAAATAGCTTTGCAAACTATTCGCTTACTTAACGTATTTACTTGTTTATTTGCTTACAGTGTTACACAAAGCTACTTTCTTGCAAATATATACTGTTCTCAGTACACACACCCATACCTCAATATTCCCTCCTTTCACCTCTTTTCTTGCTTAGTCCCTTTTGTTGCCCTAGGTGGTCTTATTTCTACTTTGTGTCATGAACCCTATATATTTATGTATCTGTGTGTTGTGTATTATGTATCTATGAAGTCTGGGTTCTACACATGAGAGATACGTGGTGATACATGTCTTTCTGAGACTGAGACAAGTTGTTTAATATTGTAACATCCAATTGTATCTTTCTCTGTGAGCAGCGTGACCTCATTCTTTTCTGTTGCTAAAAAAAAAAACTCTATGATGAACAACAAACCACCTTTTCATGTACATCTCTTCTTCCATGCTTCCCAGATGGATGTAGAATATATTTTTCATTATGAGCACAATAACCTCCACAGCCCTTCCTGATGGATCCTCCTTCCACGGTACTTGTCCAGATTCACATAAGTGCTCCCCTGTGGTCTTGAGGTGAGCCAAGTACCATAAATAATCAGCTTTACACTGCAAGCCTGGTTGCTACAGGTTGTCCATGCTGGTTTCTGGCTACTTCTAAACATAAACCTGCTCTCAGCCCACTTGGCTTAGATGTAGTTATCTATAATCCCTGGGGACAAGAGCGAACAGTACCTTGGTTCACTCAGTTAAAATACTGCAACCAGGACAGGGATGTGCCTGAGACTGGGTGGGAACACAATCTCACCTGCAGTAAGCTAGCATGGGAAAGTGAGCAAAAGCACCCCAGTTTTCATGAGTTCAGAGCTACATGGACACATGCTGGGAAGTATTCAGGAGTTGGGTGCATACAGGCACTGTTGGAAATCGAATCTAGTGAAGAGGGAATTGGGCCAGAGACAGGTAGTAGTAGACAGCTGGGACCTGTTTGTGACTCTGTAATTAGCTAATGTTCATTTTTGTTTGCTTGCTTAATATCACCTCTGTTTCCTAGAATAGTTTTAGGATCATAGAAACAGGAGACGGGAGATGCCGAGTTCCCACATGGACCCTCCTTATTCAACTTAAACACCCAACACCTACTCTCCAGGAAGGATCAGAGCCACAATGGTACACATGTTACAGTCTGTGAACCCATGCTAACACACCATTATCACACAATGCACAGCCTCCTTCGAGACCTCACTTGGTGATGTAAGTCATGGGCTTTGCCAAACATGTAACGGCTGTGATATCACACCAATAATCATTAGTGTAGAAGACTTCTCTTGCTCGTCATTTTCTCTCCTTCCAACTGATCCCTAGAAACCACTGATTTCATTACCCCTACAGTTTGCCTTCCCCAAAATTGTATATAATTTGGAACGCAGTATGCCATTTTATTTTGTGTATGAGTGATTTTGTTTGCATGGATAGATGTGCACACGTGTGCAGTACCCATGGAGGCCAGAAGAAAGCATTTGACTCCCATGAAGCTGGAGTTACAGGTGGTTGTGAGCTGCCATGCAGGTGTTGAGAATCAAACCCAAGTCCTCTACAAAAAAAAATCCAGTAAGTGCTATTCACAGATAAGCCATCTCTCTAGACCCATTTAACATTTTTTTTTGAGATGTGGTCTCTCTGGTGTTCTGAAGCTGAGCTGGAACTTACTTTGTAGTCTGTCTGGTTTTACATTCATGATCTTCCTGTCTAAGCCTCCTGAGCTGGAATTACAGATGTGCATTGCCACACCCAGAACTCTTAAAATGGTTTCTCCAACCTTAAAACTCTCTGTATTCTGTCGGATGGGTTACGTTCATTTAGATTTTGCTTGTAGAGGTAAAAGAAGTAGTAGACGAAAGTAAAACCACTATTGATAAAATTGTTACTTAAGTTTACTGTTTAATTACTTGTTCCATTGCCCTCAGGTTTTTTGGTTTTGTTGTGGTGGTGGTTGTGTGTTTGTTTGTATTTGCTTTATAATTAGGACACTTCAGGGGCTGGAGAGATGGCTCAGTGGTTCAAAGCATGGGCTGCTCTTGCAGGGAACCTAGATTAGATTCTCAGCCCTGATATGGTGGCTTGCAAACATCTATAACTCCAGTTTCGGGGGATCTGATTCCCATGTGATGTACATACATATGTGTAGTCAAAGCACACACATAAAAATGAAATGAAAACATTTAATGAAATAAAGATTATTTAAGAAAATCAATACTTATATACATATATATTGAAACTCAACTCAATGTACAGAAATGAAGACACCGTTGATCCACTGTGCTCCACGAATCTCCGAAGATCATCTATCACTCCATTTCTCCTTGCTCTTCTCAAAGAATATACCAAAGGTCAAGGAAGAAAGTAAAATCACACCTTGCTTCTTTTTTTCTAATAAAAAAAATTGTATTTACTTAGAAGCATTCAGAATGTCAACAAAACAGCCGCAATTTTTTTTTTTTTTTTTTTTTTTTTGCAATTACAGAGTGGTATTCAGTTAACAGAACAACAATTATCTTCGTATAAGCTGCATCAGAGACAACTGAAGATGGAAAAAAAAAAAACCAAAAATAAAACCAAAAGAAAAGAAAAACAAAAACCAAACTACTGTCCCCATATATAACTAATTTGTGCTGTGCACCAACAAGAACCTGCTTTAAATTTCCATGCCAATTTACAACCCCCAGACTGTACCAGGCAAGGTTAGTGGCTATTGAAAATACCACCAGGACAGGGCTATCTAAAGGCACATTCGGCAGTGTGTTAACTATACAAAAAAAGACACTGTACAGCTTAAAAACAAATCTTACACAGCCTTACATTTCAATTTTTCTTTAAAAGGAGTGAGTTGTGTATGGGGGAGGGGGGTTAAATGCTTTATAGACAAGAAAAAACTGCGCTAGAACCAACTTATCATCATCGTCTTCTTCTTCTTCTTCGTCTTCTTCTTCCTCCTCTTCCTCATCCTCTTCATCCTCCTCATCATCTTCCTCATCTGGCTCCCAATCTCACAGCCATTGCAGTACATTGAGCTCCATAGAGACATCGCCGGGGCAAGCGAGAGCCGGACGGGCACTAGACGACTCTGTGCCTCGCGGAGGAAAACCAACTAAACATGGGCAAAGGAGATCCTAATGTCCTCATATGCATTCTTTGTGCAAACCTGCCGGGAGGAGCACAAGAAGAAGCACCCAGATGCTTCTGTCAACTTCTCAGAGTTCTCCAAGAGGTTCTCAGAGAGGTGGAAGACTGTGTCTGCTAAAGAAAAGGGGAAATTTGAAGATATGGCAAAGGCTGACAAGGCTCGTTATGAAAGAGAAATGAAAACCTACATCCCTCCCAAAGGGGAGACCAAAAAGAAGTTCAAGGACCCCAATGCACCCAAGAGGCCTCCTTTGACCTTCTTCCTGTTCTGTTCTGAGTACCGCCTAAAAATCAAAGGTGAGCATCCTGGCTTATCCATTGGTGATGTTGCAAAGAAACTAGGAGAGATGTGGAACAACGCTGCCGAGGATGACAAGCAGCCCTACAAGAAGAAGGCTGCCGAGCTGAAGGAGAAGTATGAAAAGGATATTTCTGCCTACAGAGCTAAAGGAAAACCTGATGCAGCGAAAAGGGGGTAGTCAAGGCTGAAAAGAGCACACCTTGCTTCTTAAGGCACAGACTTTACAAGGATGAAGTTAGTATTTGCTTCACTCTGTTAGACAAACCATGAGGCAGGGCTGCACCTAAAATCAAAGGTCTTGGCTGTGATTCTCACTATCAGCTGGGAGAACTGAGAAGACAGATGATAACAGTCAGGGAACCTGTCACTCACAGTTTATTAACCAAATAACCACACAGACTTCACAAAGAGTTGATATTCAGGAAGGACAGAGGGAACCTCAAGTGTTAAAGTCAAGTTATAATGAGCACAGAGCTCTAAGTCTTAATCACAAAGTAAAATGAACAACAACAAAAAACCTTTAACAGTGTCATCATTCAGGCCAAAGTAGTATCCATTCAATCAATCAATAGTGAATATCTTCAGGAGAAATACAGAATGTCCACTAGATATCTTTCTTGC
The DNA here is from genome assembly GCF_011762505.2 of Arvicanthis niloticus. Lineage (NCBI taxonomy): Eukaryota > Metazoa > Chordata > Mammalia > Rodentia > Muridae > Arvicanthis > Arvicanthis niloticus. Next base: position 16,722,009 of record NC_133432.1, on the reverse strand, counting down.
CATAATAAGAATTATGGAGAACTTTTCTTACATGAGGGCCAAGCACAGATATAAATATCTCCTAGGGTGTGCCAAGCAATGTAGCACTCACAAGTCCTCTGCGGATATTTAAATGTAAAATAATTAAACAAAATGAAATGAAAATTAAGCTCTGGATCTGACCAGCCACATTCAGCTGTGTGTGCATCAGTCACGGGTGGTTCTTGGCTACTATGCTCAACAGCACAGATATTGAATGTTTACATCATGGTACAAAGTGATCTTCCCAGAGCATCAGGGCATCACTGTTGATGGTGATTGACTTCTCTCCCATTATCTCCATGCACCTACAGGGATAAAGGTCATCATAAAACTCGGTGCTGCCTCTTAGGCTGGCAGGCTGCTTTCGGTTGCTAAGATATTGCAATCTATTCCACATTGTGTAATTATCTTACAGTGTGTTTTAGGTAATATTTAGGGCTGCTAGGGAGATGACTCAGTGGTGAAGCTCTTGCTGCATGCGTGAGTATCAGGCCTGAATTCAGATTCCCCATAACCCATATAAAAGCAAAGCACAGTATCATACCTCTCTAATCCCAGTGCTCCTACGACAAGACAGAAGACAGAGACTGGAAAATCCCAGCATCTCTCAACCGGCCAGCCTGGTACATGTGTTGTAATAATTTTTTAAAAAGGTGGCCACCGGTTAAGCCAACTGGCTAAGCTGAGGTGGCTCTGGCTAGCTCAGCCACCATGTTCAGTGGCCAGAGGCCACATGCACGCCACAGCTAGAAACGACAAGTCAGAAACGCTAGCCCTGCTACCCATGAGATACCAGCGTGGGAGATAGCTCTGCCAATCTTCCACGCTGTCTCTGCAAGGCTGGGCATTTCCCAGACCATCCCGCCATCCACATGGGCTGGGTAGAAAAATGAGATTCTAATGCTTAAAGATTAATCAAAGGCTTTATATATTTGGTAATGATCAATAACAAGATGCCTATACAGTCAGACACATGACCCAATACCCAACCTAGATATACCAACTACCTTTGACTGGTGGAGACTCGTGGACATCCGCCTCCGTGTTCGCCACTCTCTCTCCTCCCTCCTAGCTCCTCTTTTTCCTCTCCTTTCTCCTCCTCTTCCTCTCTTTACTCCTCCCAACTTAGCTCCTCCTACATATCACCCTTCCTGTTAAAATTTTTTTTAAAAAAAAAACTTTCTCTCAAAATACAATTAGAGCATAACTATACCAATTTGTGTCAGTAAGGTACAAGATAGACCTAATACCCAGTCCACCATTTTGTTGACTAAACAGAACCTCTGTAATCTCTCCTAACTAAAAGATTTAGTTCTGAACCTGGCTTTTTTCTTGGCTTTTCAGAATGAATGTCAGCTGAAAACCATCCTCTCAAATCTTTTCTCTCAAAGTAAATAGCGGGAATTGGCTGTGAGAGTATAAGGCTTCAACCCCATCAGAAATCCAGAATGACTGAGTTAATTGAAATTATGGGAGCACAAAGCATAGCTTCTAAAACTTAGCCAATTTATAGAGACCGCTGAACACCCAGACAGTCCCTATACTATAAAACGTTGGAGCATCCAAACTTCAGCCTTCTGGCCCAGGATCATCTGACAGGCCAAGTAATGCAGAAGTATTAAGGGCTGATTACTCTGTCTTGGCAGATATAATCAGTCGACTATTCTGCAAGTGTGTCCTTTTCTGGACAGTAGTTTGTCTGTAGATGAAAAGAGGCAATTTTTGCCTAGTGGCTGTCTCACCACAACTGGAGTAATTCCAAAGATGCTCAATTTCTTCTTAGAATCCAATACAGGGAAGCTGTCAGGAGCAGACAGGTCTCTAATCAAAATGAACATTAATACAGAATTGTTTGTAATGTCAATTCTGTGGACTTCTGACGTTTTGAAAACCAACTTGCTGCTGTCCAAATCTTGACCTTTTCGTGCCTGGAATTCTGTGGGAAATAATCTGGCAATGTTCCTTAATGCCATATATCTATATCATGTAAGGATTTGGTTAAAATGGCAAGACATAATTTGTGTGGAGCATCATAAAACCAATCTTCCTTATCACACACATATTCATTTGTGGGTGGATGGGATCTTGGGATGTGGAGAGGATGAAGGGTGTTCGAGGGAAGCCCAGCCACTTAAAATCAGACCCTGGGAACACCGGTCTAATTCTGATTTAATGCCAGCGCTATCAGAACCAAGCTCACATCTACACCGCACAAATGATAATGTATGTCTTAATGGCCTGAGCATTTTACCTCCTCATGTTTTTTTTTTAATCAAATTCAGTTCCATGCCTTGATTCCTTAGAATACTATATATTTTAGTTTCGCTTACAGGCAGCTGCATGAATTAGAAAAAGCCTCAGACTCAAAAGCAATCGTATCTTAATTTTTAAATTTTATTAGGGGGAAAAATGAGCTGTCCAGCTGCAAAGTGGTGCTGTTATTCTGATGCGAGGCACAGGTTCTTTCTCATTTAGCCCACCCTCCTGACTAGCAAAGAAGAGAGAAGTCAGCTGAATTTCTCCAAGGGAGACCATTTTTCCTCACCTTTCTCTTTCCCGGAGAAGCATTTCATTTGGGGGTATTAATTATACTTCTCATTGAAATTAATTTTTATTTTACTTAAGTTCTTTTGGTTCCTGTTACTGTTCATCAGCTGCTGGGTCATTTGGTAAAATATAATTAACTGATGTTTATGGCTTTAATTTGCTTCTCTTTGATGTGGACACGGTGGATTTGCCTTTGTATGGTACATGGTTCATAGGTCGGAACGTCTGAACTATTACCATAGTTAGTATGAGAAAATCAGAGAACATACTTGAAACATTTAGAATTCAGTGAGAACATCCACAGTGGTCATCATAATGACTGTGATAGTTGATATTAGTGATCAACTTGGTAGGTTCTACATCACCTAGGAGACAAGCCTCCAGGAACACCTGTGAGGAAGTTTTCTGATTCACTTAATTGAGTTGGGAACACTCACCCTAACAGTGGGTTACACCATTGCCTGTACTTGGGTCCTAGGCTGCATAAGGGTCTCTAAAACTTCAAGGCTGGAGAAAGGACTCCTCAGAGGTTAAAAAGCACTTAGTGTTCTTGCAGAGGACTGGAGTTCCGTTCCCAGCACCAACATTGGTGGCTCACAAATGTCTCTAACTGTAGCTCTAGGAGGTCTGGTTCCCCCTGCTGGTCTCCATGAGTACTACATACACCTGCATACATACACAGACACAGAACTGAAAATAAAATAAATATTTTATTTATACAGAGAAAGGTAACTGAAAGCAAGGATTCATCCTTTTCTTTCTCCTAACTACAAAGGCCATGTGATCAGTTACCTCATCCCCCCAGGCACCTTGATTTCTCCACCATGATGGACTGTACCCATGTACTTTAAACCAAAACGAACTCTTCTTAGTTGGCGCTCCTTTTTGCTGTGACATTTTATGACAATGACAGACTGGAAAAGCAAGCAAGATTGATCACATAGTAAGGCAGGCTTTTGGAGACCTGAGAGGAAAGAATTCTTCAAGATCATACCAAACAAAAGCCCTGAAATAGAACATCTAGCGCTCTCTCCTCCTGAGGCATTTTCAGTAAAATAAATATATTAAAAAAAAAAAAAAAACACCTAAAGAAGGTATCTTTTAATCTCCTAAAATGGATACTCAAATCCAGCTATGGTAAGAACAGTGAAGCCATATCATGCGGGAAACTGACAAGCAGCTGAAAATTAAGCAAGGAAGTGTAACCATTTTTTTTAAAAAAACAAAAGCATCCACTTGGTTCCTTGGTTTGGGTGCAGTGTGCCTTCCCTCCATGTCTCTCCATACCTCTCACCACAGAACTGCAGGATGACTCTCCCTGACATGTCCACTGTGCTGTGATGACTTGAGTCACTAGGATGCTGTGATGAAGGCAATGTCCCACGATAGCTGCTCTGTAAGCTTTGGTCAGCTTCTTGTATTGTCCTTCAAATGTCATCTCACAGCATGGTCTTCTGGATACAACATGGCCACTGCACTCACAAGCTCACCGCAGATGAAGTTACCATCAAAAGACCTGCATGAGCTCAGGTCAACCAAAATTCCAGCATGTACTGAGAAAGAGATTCAACCCTAACTTAGGAGCCATTGACAGTTGATGGCCTCTAAGGGAGGGAGGATTGCTTTTCGTTGGGAGTTTAAACACTGGTAGGTTTCCCATGCTCCTGAGGAAGGACCTATGCACCCGTGGGCAACACCACACAGACTTAGTGGATTATTGAACAGGAACAGCAGCAGCAGCAGGAAGAGGAAGGGACAATGATAGAGTTGGGAGATGGACAAGGGGTAGATGTGGGGAAATTAGAAGTGGGCATGAGACGTGCATATTATCATATTTTGTTGTCTCTGTGCATGAAGTTCTCAATTAATTTTTTTAAAAGCACTTCCTGCTTTTTGAGCTGAACTAAGCTCATTTCCTGTCTGACAACAGGTGTCCAGGTTGTAGCCTCTCAGCCTTGACTTGTGCCTCTGGGTGAAAGCCTGGACTTTGGGGGATGCCAGAGAAACGCCATGGGAGAGGCATATTTTGAACTCTACTGTCATCCATGAGTTGCCGTAGAACAAGGCACTGTGTCTGGGGGGTTTTATAAGATTAGTGCACAGCTGAGAAGCCTCTGCAGTTCCAATACAAAGGTGGAACTAACAGGCCAGAAAGCATCCTTAGAGGCAGGACTAAGCAACAGGCCATCTATTCTAAAATGATAGAAAACAATTGACTTTGTGAGCAAATGTCTGAAGAGAGCATGAATGTTCTTTATTTTCAACTTTGGTGTTATTTACAGAAATCTATCATTTATCAAAACTAATTGAGCTGAACACCAGATATGAGTGGATTTTTCTATATGTAATTTTGTGTTTTGATTTGCACTGTTTTATTTTTGGTCCTTTGTTTCTTGTTCGTTTGAGCACGAGTCTCACTATATATCCCTGCCTGGCCTGGAATTCCCTATGTAGTCCAGGCTGTCCTAGAACTCACAGAGATCTTCCTGCCTCTGCTTCTGGGTGCTGGGATTTAAAAAGCATGTACCACCGTGCCCAGCCCCTATATATAATTAGCAACTGAACGAACCTTATATATCAACAATTAAGGAAATACACAATCAACCCCATGATTCTAAGATATTTGGTGAGATTCTAAGGTGTTGACTAATACTGTTTTAAAGGAAACTGGAACTCAGGTTAGACTGAGCTCTGGTTCCTAGTCATGCAGGCTGAGAACCCCCCAGCTCTGCAGCAACAGGGCACCAATCAGCTGCATGTTGATGGACTTGTGCTTTCTATGGATGTGCAGGATGCAGCCAGCACAGCTGTAGTTGGTGGTCCTGTACAGAATCCTTTATTGGGAGGAAAAGGAAGAGAGACCATTCTCCTGAAGCCATCCTGCCAGGTTGGAGACACAGCTCAACTTTGCCTGACAGGAAGTATTTATCTGAGTTCTACCCAAAAGAAGGCTTAAAGGATCACAGGGTTCTGTTGAGGCTTAAGGTCCCTTCTCCAAGCAGGACCCAGCATCAATGTAGAATAGAATGTGAAATAAATAGGACCCACTTGAGATGGCATCTCTGTGTGGAAACAGTACTACCCTGAGAATATGTCTACTCTTCTTATTTTTCCCTTTCTGACATGGTACTGAGAAGATTCAGAAACCTACTTCTGTTCTTTGAACTTCAATTGTACCAGCATAAAGACGAAGGAGGCAGAATGAATAGACTCTGTGGCTTCTGGCAGCCCAACTTGTTCTTGGAGGAAGAAAACTGAAGACTTGCCGGGCAGTGGTGGTGCATGCCTTTAATCCCAGCACTTGAGAGGCAGAGACAGGCAGATTTCTGAGTTCAAGGCCAGCCTGGTCTACAGAGTAAGCTCCAGGACAGCCAGGGCTACACAGAGAAACCCTGTCTCAAAAAACCAAGAGAGAGAGAGAGAGAGAGAGAGAGAGAGAGAGAGAGAGAGAGAGAGAGAACTGAAGACTCTGCAGTGAATCTTAGGGACCACATCCTGGCATCCCAGCATCATCTCAGCATCCCAGCATCATCTCAGCATCCCAGCATCATCCATCTTCCCAAGCTGTCTATGTACCAGACAGACACTGATGATTGCCCATAGCCAGTCAGAGAAAGAGAGAAGCAGCAACATGGGCTATTGCATATAGGCATGGAGTGTTTGTTAAGGAGAGGATAGTTTCTCAAGAGTCCCCCAAAGCTCATTACACATATAACTGCAAAGGTCACCAGGAATAGGTGGATGCTTCTAGTGACATCTGAGAGATGACTAGGCTACCAGGTTAATGTGTGACTCTGCCTACAAGTTACTCCTGACAGCAGGTATTTAATGTGCTCAATAGAAGACATGGAGGCTCACAAGATTACCCTCTAATTCATTTACCTCCTCTAACTAGGCTCTAAGACCAAACATATAATAAAATGTAAAACAAGCAGTAGGCATTTGCTCATGGACATGACAGCTGCTTGGAGATCTATCCCTCCAATGGGCAGAGGAAGTAAAAAAATCTCAGTGATGATGCTTTAAACAGCAGAAAAATCAGAGGTAATCACTAATGTCTTCACACCTTCCATTAAGACAGGCCATATGAATATATACTATCAAAATATCCCCTGGGGCTGTGATTTCCAGACTGGTTAATGCTTAGATAACATCTTATCATCTGCCTATTGGAAAGATTTCCCAGCAATTTGTACACATACATACACACATGCACACACACATGTACACACATTCTACTGAGTCCATTTAATGTTTATCTCTCTCCCCACTTTCTCTCTCTTTCTCCGTGTGTGTGTGTGTGTGTGTGTGTGTGTGTACACGCACTCACATATAAACTACTAAATCCATTTAATGTTGTTCATATGCACATGTGTGTAGTGTAAGGCTGACCACTCATGATTGGATAACCTATAAAAGGGCAAACTAGAGAAAACTAATTCTTCTCTCAACAACCATTGATTACCTATTTTAAAAACAAACAGTCAGTGTAGAGAGGAAGCAAGTGTGAATCCATTAGGAGACCCACTGCATTTCTTGTGATTGACAGGTCAATGACTAGCAAGCATCCTTTGTTTACAACTCTTCTCTGCTAACTGTAGCTCCCCAGTTTTCCCTAAGACCTAAAGATGCTATGCATGGAGAACCCTGGCGCTGTAGCTATCATCCAGAGGCTAGAGGAAAAACAAAGATATGTATTTGCATTTCATATCTGTTTACACAGTACATTCCATTGGAGTCTAACTCCACCACCGGGGCATGCTCAATTCTCATCAACAGATCGGGCCGTTTAACTTAGGCATGCCTTCTAGAAACAGTGGTTAAGAGAGAAATAGAGGAAATTTCAGTGCTGGAGACTTGGAAAATCATCCCTCTTTGGGTTACAAATACCGGTGAAGAGCGCTTCCCAGAATAATTTGGCTTCATCAACTGCATGAAGATCTTAAGGGACCTGCAGATGAAAGCTCACAGTTATATACCTGGTGAATGAGCACACTGTGCTCAAGATAGCACAGAAGTCAACAATACCCAGACAGAATTAAAAGAAAAGATAATGTGTCTTTCACTTCTGCACAAACCCCCCAAATTCTAGACAGCTGCTTTATTAATCAGGAATGGTTAGAGAGATGCTATGAAAAAAATGGATTAAAGTAAAACAAAAAAAAATGGTAATTTGGGAAACACAAGTATAATGAGTAGAAACCTAGAACCTGCAGGGCTGGTACAATTCTGTCTCTAATTTTTGTGACCTTGTACAAGCTGTTAGCTTCCTCCATGCCTTCATATGTGAAGTGCCTGTCACTCTGGCAAGTGGGATCAAGGGTCTGAATGAAGCCCAATGGAGGACAACATAGCCCAGGGTTGTGTTACAGGAAGAAGAATGTAATTGAAAGATTAATAGACATCCTCCTTGGCTTCAAGGTTTTGTGTAAGTCTATAAATCCAAGTATGTCACAACCTGCAAAGACTCCAAGAAAGCAGATTCCAGCATATGTTGACTGTGACCATATTGCCATTCAATGTTTAATGCATCTGCCATTTTGTGGAAGCTCCTCCCTCTGCAGGGCAGTCGGCAATATGGCTTAGCATGGATAGGGCTAGAATGCATGACTTTGCAGCCCTAGCCCGAAACACAGCAAAAAGCACAGAAGCAGCCAGGAATCACAGCTCCAAACAGGAATAGCTGTACTTCTACTCGAAGCTATTCAACCACATAATTCTTAAACCAAAAATCTTATTTGGAATTAATTATTTTGAAGGCTAGGTCCCCTGTGGATTAGTTACTGTGTGATTCAGGGATGGGAGAAAAAGTTAATAGCTTTCTAATTATATCAATTTTCCATTTTAAAAATCTGGTTCTCATTTACGAGTCTGTCAGGGGATTATCAAGCTACTTGGTCTTTGCTCTTAATTCAGAGAGCAAGAATAAATTAGTGCAGAGAATAAGGTCTTACTCCCTTAAATTACTACCTTGTAAGTTGAAGCAATTAAACTCATTTACTTTTATTGAAGTTGTTAATAAACCCATTTATCAGAAATCTGACTATCTATGCAGGATTCTGGAGTTTTCAGGAAATAACCTAAAGAAGACTGGACACCTGACTAATGTTACCAGTTACACATGAGACTAAAAACTAAAATGAATGCATTGATGTCAAATATTCCAAGTTTAAATTCCTGGTCAGTTAAAAATGTAAGTCTTCATTTTTAAAGACTTATGCGGTTTTTTTATTTTATGTGTATAACTGTTTTGTCTGCATGTATGTGCACCATGTGTGGGCAGTGCCAACAGAAACCAAAAGAGGGCATCAGTTCCTCTAAAGCAGGAGTCACAGTAGGTTGTGAGCCACCATGTGGGTGCTGGGAACTGAACCCAGGTCCTCTGAAAGAGCAATCTATAGCCCCCAACCACCAAGCAGTCTCTCAGGCTTCAAATCTTTATTTTTAACGTTTTTTAAATGCTGACCAATCACCACTGGGTGAACAAATGTCATAGAGCTTCCTGGATCTGCTGATGGGCTCTTTTTTCTTTCTCTGCAGTCCCTAGTCATCATCACGCTTATATCCGGTGTATAGCAAGGCATGCTATGCTGGAGGGAGGGGTTTCCCATGACATGGGAAAGGTGAGTGATGATCCAACTCAACTGTACCTGTAGTTCATAAGTAGGAATTAAAGTCAGCCTCATCTGGAATAGGCAAAGGAGGTATATACCTGTCTGCATGAGTGTATAAGGACTCGACATTTTCCTCATTGCTATAACAAAATGCCTGGCATAAGCAGCTTTAAAAGGTGGGGTCAGGTATTTTTGGATCATGGTTTCATTGAAGAACTAATGATGATGGATCATGAAAACATCTCATCACATTGTACACACAACCAGAAAGAGATTACCACTAGTACCTTTCTGGTCTTTATCTCTCGGTCTTCTCTCTCTCTCTCTCTCTCTCTCTCTCTCTCTCTCTCTCTCTCTCTCTCTCTCTCTCTCTCTTCCTTTTTATTCAGTCCAAGACCCCAGACCATGAAACAGTGCCACCAAATTCAAGTTAAACCTTCACTTCTGAGTTAATCCTTTTTAGGGAAATCCTCATAGATAGGTGACTCCTAAATGATTCTAACCCACTCTAGTTGACCATGAAGTTTAACATTCATAGCATGCACGGTTGTATGTATGTACCTTCATGCATGTGCAAGTAGACAGACAGATTATACAAATGGAAAAGGGGGGAACAAACTTGCTGTTGTTCTAGTTTCTGACACCATGATAAAATTCCCTGGGGGAAAAAAAAGAGCAGTTTAGGGGAAAAAAATGTCTATTTTTAGCTTACAATTCCAGGTTACAGCCAATTACGGTGGGAAAGTCAAGACAGAAACATCGAATAGTTACCCATGCCTCATCCACAATCAAGAGCAGAGAGAAATGAAGTCAAGAATAGTCATTTGCTTGCTGGTGCTCAGCCTAGTTTTTCTACTCTTCTCCAGTTTAGGATCCTCTGCCTAAGAAATGGTACTGCCCACAGTGGGCTGGATCTTCCCATATCGAGTAACTTAATTACAACAGTCCCCCACAGACCAACCCAGTGTAGTTAACCCTCATTGACACGACACTCTTCCCAATGATTCTAAGCTGAGAAATGTCAGCAATTAAAGCTAACCAGTACAGGTGGATATCAGAAGAATCCTGGGATGGGGGTATTATTTTTTCATTTTTTTTTTTTTATTTCAAGCTGAATATAAGTCTTAGCTGAGAAGTATCACTCTCAAATTTTGCTCTGACTTATTCCCCCCCCTCTCTAGTTCTTCCACATAGTTACCTCAGCATTGACACAATGAAACATGACAGGACACAACGACATGTCTCGCACATTGAACAAATATTTATTGAGACCTGGCTCTGCCCAAGCACTGCTCGAGATTTGGGAGGCGCAATGAATCAAACATCTCTGCTGTCATGGGCATTGCTTCATCACGGAGTAGGCTGCAGCCTGCACAATAAACAGATGGGTGTGTGTCAGGCCTGGAAGTGGTACACACTCTAAAGGATTGCAGTGTTAGTAGCTGAGAGACTTTACAAAGACTAGCTTGTAATGGTGTGGTGGTATCCAGGTTCTCTAAGGAACAAAACCAATAGAATGAACGCATATTGTAAGAGGGACTGTAAGACTGGCTTGCACTATAAGGGCTGAGTATCCCAACAGTGGCTTTCTGCACAAGAGAAACTGAGAACACAGTACTTGCTCAATCCATAGGCTTAGATGTCTCAGTTATCCCTATGTGTGTTGAAGGGTTGGAGGATTCCTAAAGAGCTGCTGGTCTTCAGAAACAACAGGCATTCACCAGCAGGATGCAATAGCAAGTAAGCAGCACTGCTTTCTCCCCAGACACCTTCATTCTTAGGCTGCTTCTAGAAGGTGCTAGAAGGTGTTTCTCTGGTAGAGGTCCTCCTTCCTACAATGAAGTTACCCTGGAAATGCCCTAACAGAGATATCAAGAGGCATGTGTCTTAGATGATTCCAGACAAACACACATACATACCAAGAGGTGGTACAGGTATATAGATATAGATCTTAGATATATAGATAGAAACATAGATAGAAATACATATATACATTGCATTATACATACATACATACATACATACATACAATCTCTGGGTATCTATATGGATGTGAGTTTTTAATTCTTTTGTCTTACATGTCAGAGGACCCAGCTACTGGGATATATAGTGAATTTATACTTAGTTTTGTGAGAAATCACTAAACTACTTCATATAGTGTCTGGATCACTTTTTCATTTCCTTCTTCAACAAATGAGAATTATTGCTACCTTACATCCTCATCAGCATTTGACAAAAACCTTAACATTTTTAAATACCATAAATGCGCTTATTATTTGGTACATCTCTCAGTATATTTGTTTCTCTCTTTGGTCGTTGTCCTTCACCTGAATACTCTGATTTTTTTTTTTCACACCAAAACAAATTTATAATACGACTTTCTATGCAAAAAAGAAAACAAGTCAATTTGGCTTACTGTACTGTGACTGGTGGAAATACAAGAATGCTTGTGTTTGCTTTTGGCACTGTTTTTAATCTAAACAGGATCTGTCTCCAAAACCCATTATTTGAACTATCATACAAATTCTAGGATTATTGTCAAATCAAGGCAAAGCACTCTCAAGTTAATTCAAGTTTTTCCAATAGATTTTGAAAATGAGGAAGAATTTTTTTTCTACACATTCTGCTGGCCGCATTCATTGCCAGTCTCATGGACTGTTCTTACTACCTTATTGCAGAAGCAGGGTGGGGGCTGAGATGCATCTAGGAAGACAGACCATCTTAACTCAGAGCAAGGAAATGAAGCCCTGTGAACATTGAACATTATGCCTTTACTGACTTTAGAAGAAATAAATTTTACTGGCACATTAAGAGACCAATGAGCTATGCTATTGCCTCTGTCTGAAGCATCCCTCTTTCCAAATTTCTAAAGCAGGTTCCTTATGACTAACATTTCTGCCCATATCTAGAGCAGGACTTCTTACCATCTTCTTTTCAATAACCACTCCCAATTTAATTAACTCTTAATTAAATCACATGATTTTATTAGGCTGGTAGAAATGTAACTAGACTGAGATGTCCCCAGTGTATAAGCTTCTTTCTATTTTTTTTCTTGTATACACAACATGTGTGATTTCATGTGTATATGTGTATGTGTGTATATGTATATATGTAAATATACAAAAACAAGCATATCTATTATATGTATATGGATATGCACAATCATGTGTGCACTTTCCTCAATGAGCAAATAAATGCCTTGTGTGACAGAATAGAGGGCAAGAATACAATGAGCTTGTCTGGGTCACATAATTAACTATCCCAGAGCCACTACACAAAAATACAACATTTGATCATTACTTTATCGGGTTCATGGAATTTTGGTGTTTAACATTAACATGTAGGTTCTGACTGTTTGATAATAACTTAAATGTGGCTCATTTCACTCAAGGAAAAATGAATATTGAGAATTTTCTGAAGCACAAATGTTTTCTATCCATAGAAGGATTAGGAACTTTCCTCTCCCACACATGACATGAGCAATTTAGAAAATGATTTAAAAGAAAGGGGGCATCTTACAATATTGCCAATAACAGTTAGCAAATCTCATTAATGAGATACACTGATGGGGAAATCACTACAATTCTACTTTGCAGCAAAATACTGTAATTAAGCCATTGTGTGTCTGTGTTATTTAGCAAATGAATAATTGTACCGTGCCCTTGAGACTTACTGCTACTTTGGAGCATCAGGCTAATATCCTTGCTGTCTTGTCTGGAGCTCACTTAATGAGCAATAGATTCTGAGCCATGTCCAAGGCAATTGACTGCTTTATACAGGCAAATATCCCAGCGTCAGAAAAGACCCAGTGTGCTGAAAGCTGTAACACAGAGATATAGATTTAAATTATATTAAACTCTTAAAAGGGGGTGTTGCTAATTTGGAAAGGATCATTGGAAATCTTGTTTCTGTCAGGCTTTATGCTGAATGCTAAGGATCTAAGAATACCACAGTTCTGAGGCTGGGAAAGTATTTACAAAGAAATCATGAAGTCAACCTGGAAGAACAGCAGTGACTATATGACAATGTCTGATCTTCATGTACAACTTCTGCTCTTTCTCCATTCCAAAATGACTTTGTCAGGGAGACAACTGACATGCTTGGCTGGAGGGAAAAGAAGAAGCAAGAAGTATCTAGTACTTCAAAAACTCAAACAGAAGAATTGCAAAGTCGGGACCAAGTAGGAGAATGCAGAGATGGCTCTGAAGGTAAAGGCATTTGCCACCAACCTAACAGCCTGAGTTCTATTCCCTGAGGCCCTCAAGGGGAAAGGAGAGAATTGAGTCCCAAAAGTCATTCTCTGACCTCCACATGTGCATCGTGGCATGCGTGGGCATGCAAGTTCACACATAATAAATTTAAAAAATTAATGTCTCTTCAAAAATATTTATCTTATTATTTTTAAATATTCATAGGTGTGTGTCTCTGCTTGTTGGTATGTGTGTGTGAATGCAGATGGCCGTGGAGGCCAGAGGCATCAGATCTTCTGGCACTGAAGTTACAGATGGTTATGAGCCTTTGACATGGGTGTGGGGAATGGAACCCTCTGTGAAATGAACATGTGCTCTTAACTGCTGAACCATCACTCCAGACCCATAAACAAATGTCACCAAAAAAAGAAAAGGAGAAAGGAGAGGGAGGGAGGGAGGGAGGGAGAGAGGGAGAGAGAGAGAGAGAGAGAGAGAGAGAGAGAGAGAGAGAGAGAGAGAGAGAGGGAGAAGGAAAGAAACAAAGAAAGAGGCAAAGAAAGAAACAAAGAAGGAAAGAAAGAGAGGGAAAGGGAGAAGGAGAAAGACCAGCTAGGCAGCAGTAAATTCCAAGCTAGTCTGAGCTACACACTGAGACCCAAAAGAGAAAATGAGAAAAGGGAGGGGTGGAGGTGAGATACCTTTGTAACTATCCATGGTTCCTTTTTCTTCTTGCTGACTTGGAAGGTCCTGAGGTCAGAAGATGGACAAATAGCTTCAGGTTCTGCTTTGGAAATGGAAGGATGGTGGTCTGATCTAATAAAGTCAAACTTGGATTTCACTGAACTGCCTGAGGTTGAGCACCAAGTAGCTTGGCCTGGAAAAATAGACTTTCCTTCAAAGCCCATGCATGATAACAGCACCCCTGTGAGTCAGAGTTAACAGAACAACCTTAGCAAGCACCCACCATGGGATGTGTGAGCCCCTTGTTTTCCAGTTCTAGTGATTTCAGCCCAGAGTAGGGTTCTTATCTCAGCAAGTGCAGCAGCTCTGGTTAGATTTGGACCACACTCACCCATGCCAAATACCCAAGACTAAAATATCATTTTCTTACAATGCTTCTAGTTGTTTTTACTGACTCATATTTGCAGAGCTTTGATGCACAGAGCCCTGGGTCACACCAGACCATCCATAAGCTTGGTACAGAGGCCATAATCCCCAAAATAAAGAAATCCAGGAAGAGAGGGGGGTCCACCATTCCAGGTGACATGTCCCTGTAGCACAAGGGGACTCTCTCTTCCAGAAAATTTCAGTGTGCTGTGCTGTGCTATGCTGTGCTGTGCTGTGCTGTGATGTGCTGAGGCCTCTGGGTCTTTTATGGTTAGAGTTAGTCTTATGCATGACAAGCAGATACTGAGCTTAGTCCACGCAAAGCAGGATGCTGTTACATGAAAATCTATTTATTTCAGTTTGCATTAAAAAGGAAAGAACCTTGAGTTCAGCACCAGCAGGCTTTTCCCTCAGTTGCAATCAGTCTACTGTGAAATAAGCAGCAAAGAGTTAATAGACAGAGACTCTCTTGTGTAGGCATCCCTACAACGGTTCCCTTTCATTGTCAACTTGACACAATCTAGAACGACCTTGAAGGGACTCTCATTAAGGGGTTGCCTAGATTACATTGGCCTCTAGCTGTGTCTGTAGGAGGTTATTCTGATTGAGTTCACTGAGGTTGGAAGACTTGCCCACTGTGGGTGGTACCAATCCCTTGTGCACAAAGTGAGCTGAGTACTGTTGTGCATGCATTAATTTATCTGTCTTTCATCCTCACTGTGGTTGTCATGTGTCATGTGACCAGTTCTCTGAAGCCACTGCTGCCATGCTTCCCCTGCTATGATGAAATATAACCTGGAATTGTGAGCTAAAATAAACCCCTTTTTTACTTAAGTTGCTTTGATCAAAGCATTTTATCTTGGCACCAGTAAACTAAGACACTCCCCTAAACCATATATATGTGAATCTTCATTGTCTCATCTCTTCTGTTTTGGGTCAAAGCACCATGGGGAATGAAATTGAAAACCATCAAATGAGACAGATAGCAGGGTTTACTCTCTTGTCATGGCTCCTGCTGCCATGCCCACCCTGCCCCACCCCTTCCATGATGGACTCATCCCTTTGGAACTTTAAGCCAAATCAAACTCCTTCTGTAAGTCTCCTGAGTCCTGATGTCTTAGCACAGCAACAGAAAGTAACTAATATAATGCACCATGGGAAACCTGCAACCTCTAACTCCAGGTATTAGGGCCTATTAAATACCATTACTCTCCAATCTTCGAAAATGGACTCTGTTCTTAGAATGTCTCGTCAAAGCACTCAGAATGAAATTGAATCTTGAGGAAGAGTTTCACCCCCAAGTATGCCTAAGACAACAATAAAACAACCTAGTATTAAATCTACCTTTGAATATACTATAAGCCAGATGTCAACTGCCTAATGCATGCCAAAGGATAATACCTCCTTGCCCTAAGGAGAGAGTAAGTAGCTAGCTTGTTTACAAAACTCACTATGTGCCAAGAAAAAGAAAAAAATCTGAAAACCCAGCTGTGAATAAAAGACAGGTGAGACCTACCTCCGACTACAGAGACAAGAAATTTAAAACACAGAAGACATTGGTTGTTGTACAATATCTAGTGTTGGTGACTTACAGAACCCTTCATCTCAAGTGACAGGGGTGAATTTTACAGACTCAGTCTTGTATCCCAATTAAAGAAAGGAAGTCTTCCTGGTTTCCTGTTGTCCACAGAGACCAAGGAGATACCTTTTAAAAACATAACTTCAGGTTGAAAGGTATATCACCCACTAGGAAGACTCCATAGTCTGTGACACATTCTGAACATATCCCTTCACCTAAACCACCAGAGCCATCTTCCAGGAGGGCAATTTGGAAGAAAAGAGGTTTGAAACTCAACATGTGAGCCGAGCTTTGGACAAAAGACTCCAATTCCCTCTGATTTATGGGTTTTTTTTTTTTTTTTCCTCTCAGAGAAATCAAGTCTGCACCTGTGTCAGCAATGTAATCTGCATACTGCAAGAAAGGGCATGTCTGCACTGAGATTGCAGGAGAAGTATGGAAGCAAAAATAGTCTACGCCTTTACTTCAATAATGAATAAGGACATTTGAGACTCAAATGTGCATTTTTGCTGCTGGTGATGAGCCCCTGAAGACTGTGGGGTGTAGCCTGGGAAGCCGAAGGACTGTCAGAAACAGCCAAGGACTAGACTTTAAATGGGTTTGGCATCTCCATTCCCCTTCTCTTTGGAAAGAAATGAAGATGCCGTGAGAAGAGGTGAGAGATGAACACATGGTGAATATCTAATGTTTACCAAGTGCCTTCTATGCCACAGGAGCTTTTCTGGACTTGTGACGTCACATTCATATCCAGACTTAGCCCCTTGTGCTTCTCTGTGCCTCTGACTATTCCTCTGTAGACACAGCTGAAACTGTTGGCTGTACTTGAGTGTGTATGTGTGTTTTGTTTTGTTTTGCTTTGCTTTGCTTTGCTTTGCTTTGCTTTGCTTTGCTTTGCTTTGCTTTGCTTTGCTTTGCTTTGCTTTGCTTTGTTTTGTATGGCTTTGTGAATCAAAGGGATCAAACCTGGGATCAGCAGCTGGAAAACTATTCCTGATAGGCCAGACCCACCTGCCTCCTGTTTGAGTAAATAGTTAGGCTGGCATAGCTGTGCCTGTTGACCTTCTTCTTGCCTCAGTGCACACTCATGCACGACGGGGTTGTGGAGTTACAACAGACACTGGCTGGTTATCGAAGCTTAAAGTATTTACCCTCTAGCCTCTAAAATAAGAACTCTGTCAACCCCTGATGTCTAGCATAGGGCATACTACAAAGAGCTCGGCATTCAAGCTGGGACTTAAAGGATGAATAGTTCATCTTTGGGCTTAGATGTTCTTTGTCCATGACTCTCTTGTTGTTTTATTTTCATTTATGTTACTTTAGTTTATTTGGTTTTGTTTGGTTGGTTTGGTTTTATCTGCAGAAGGTGTCAGAGGAAAAGCATTCAAAAGAATCGAATGGATGAAAGCAGCGGGTATTACTATGCCAGTCAAATACCAGCTTTATGCTCCTCAAATATAAAGAAAGAGAAATATGAAGACCACAACACCAGCTGCCTTTCACAAGGCTCTTCAACAACCTATTCAGATCTAGCTCATTAGTCACATAAGAAATCCAACCTACAATTCATTCACCCTTGTGCACCCACAGTCTCCACAAGATCTGTTTTGGGGGGGATATTTTTGAAAGCCCCACAAATGCTAAGCCTCAATGATTACTATTTGCAACCTTCTATCCAAATTTATATATTGGAGCTTCCTTCACAGTGTGATGGTATTTGTTGGTACCTTTGTGAAGTGATGCCAAGAACTCTGGCACCTTGACCTTGGACTTTCCTACTATAAGAGCGAAGTACAGATTCCTTTCACTCTAAAATACTCAAGCAATTGGATTCTAGGATAAAGTTAAAAAAAAAAAGAAAAGAAAACTGGGGTGGCTCACTAATGTTAAATGTTTTCAAAAGAAAAGGCTGGGCCTGAGGAGATGGTCCAGTGTTTTTGCTGCTTTTGCCAAGGATATGAGTTCAGTTCCTAGCACTCTCCTCAGGCAGCTCACATCAACCTGTAACACTAGCTTCAGGGGACCTGGTGCCCTCTCCTGGCTTCTGTGAGTGCTATAGGAACACACATACACACACTCACACACACACACACACACACATTTAAAAAAAAAAAAATTTAAAAAGAAAATATTGGCCTGCCATTGAGGATGGGTTAAAGTTAATCTAGAAATAACATCCAGGGTGAACTTCACGAAGAATAATATCCACTGAGGTGCCCAAAAGTCAACCCATAAGTGTCGACATTTCTAAAACATCCCTGGGACGGTGACAGTAAGAAAGGGAACTGGTGATAAAGTTGGCACTGTGTTGCATTTTTCTGTGGCTTAATACCATTAAGGAATAGGCCAACATCAAGGCAGAAGAACAACTCTGAAGGAAGCTGGAGACAAAGGACACAGATTAGAAGTCATCTTTGCAGTGTATCACGTTCCCACGGAGAGAATGGTGCAGGGCAGGTACAAGCAGGCTAAGCAGATTAGCTATGTCCCATTCCACACTCACCTACTTCACAGTCTCCCTGGCTTAACAGAAAATAAAAGCTTACTTTGGTTCCATGGCAGACAGCAAAGAAATCAAAGTGTGGAAATCGTAGATGATCTTAATGAGATGAGTTTTTTTTTAAAGGGTTAAAAACTCAAAGATGCTAAAATCCCACCAGACACAGAATAAATGTAAATAATGAGAGATTCTCCCTGCTCAGATTTCACCCATGTAATTATGTCTGTCCCAGTGTCTTAGTTTCACTGATGCTGCTTTTTTTTTTTTAATATATATAGATGCTGAATCTCATCAGAAATTTAATAAAAGCAAATAATGAGAGACTCGGTCTGTTTAGTTATTGTCTATGTAATTATGTCTGTCTTGGAATCTTACTTTTGCTGGGCTTTATTTATTTATTTATTTATTTTTTGGCATAGTGCTCAACTTTTAATTGCATAAGAGATATGTCTCAAATCAATCAAGACATAATCACAGCTTCCCCTCAATTGCTTAGGGTCTCTCCTGGATTGATAAATGCATGTAAATAGAAACTCCCAAGAGATTTCTGAAGGCAACAGCACCCTCAAACAGAACCTGGTTGTCTTAATTGCATCTTCAAGAGGGGTCTGGACAAGAGGAACCATGTGGTCTCCTTGAGGAGTCTATGTTAAGGTTTTGTTATTCTTCTATACTATAAAAAAAAAAAATACAGGCTATTCTCCATGCCTGACCACTGTGCTTTTCATCCAATGTCTGTTTCTTTTCCCAGTGAGAACTGGCTCTAGATGAGCGATTTTGGTCCCATGAGAAGATGTAATTTATTTTCTAAGAAAATAATTTCTGGGGACACAGGTGAAATCACTGAGGGAACAAGGGCCATCCACAGTATACAGCCATACTCCAGGTGGCTGCTCTTTCTCTGGCCCTGGGTGCCTGGCAGAATCCTGCCAACCTTGCTCAGAGGCCTTGCTCTGCTCTTGCAGAACTACACAACTTAGACCTTCCTCATCTCCACTTTTCCACAGTAATTCTTCTGAGTATTCAAAATAAAGAGGAATTTTCCCTATCTTTTTCACAGAGTCCATTGAGTCTTCCCTCAGCATTTTTGTAATAAGAAAACTATTTTCCTTCAGCCTTTGTTTTATTGTTAGTTTGGATGATTATCTTTTTCCTTATTTTTTTTATTATTTCTTTTATTCTTTGAGATTATAATATAACATCATTTCCCCCCTTCCCTTTCTCTCTCCAAACCCTCTCATATAGCCCCTGTCAAATTTATGGCCTCCTTTTCATTGTTAATACACACACACACACACACACACACATATATACATATATATATACATATATATACATATATACATATATACATATATACATATATACATATATACATATATACATATATACATATATACATATATATATACATATATACATATATACATATATACATATATACATATATACATATATACATATATACATATATACATATATACATATATACATATATACATATATACATATATACATATATACATATATACATATATACATATATACATATATACATATATACATATATACATATATACATATATACATATATACATATATACATATATACATATATACATATATACATATATACATATATACATATATACATATATACATATATACATATAATGTGTGTGTTGAGATATACATATAGTGTGTGTTGATATATATATATGAACAATATATCACACATATATTCTATATGTATGTATATATGTATATAAACACATAAATATATCATGCAAAGTCTGTATAATGTTACTTGTGTGTATGGTTACAACTAGGGCACCTATGACCCACAATGAACAGCATGACAAGATAACCCTAAGGGTGCAGTAGTGGCATATACACCTTACTGATATCCAAGAGCTCTCTAGTTGGACATAAGACCTACTCAAAAAGAGAAAAATCATGCTTGCTACTGGAAACCTAACCAAGTGCCTGAGCCAGTGAAATCATGGATCTTGATGGAAAACTAGCAGCCAACTCTTTACTGAATCAAATGATTTTTACTACACTCTCAACAGCTGTCCTTATAGCCACAGATATCTATAATCGTCAACCCTCATCAAGGAAACTGCCTGTGCAACAGACAGAAACCATTACCGAAGACTACAACCAATCAAAATGCAGGGTTGTGGAATGCGATCTAAATGGATACATCTACAAAGCATTCTAGCACCCAAGCCTCAGGAAACACTGGAGAAGAGGCTATTGGAAGATGGTAGGACCCAGAGGATTAGGGAGTTTGCTTGAAATTACATCTCTTAGGAATGTCAGAATTTAGACCCATAAAGTCCTACCAATGTGACAGTCTAAACAATATGAACAAGGACAATCTTATTTTTTAAATTTTGTGCATATATTCATTTTACACAGAACCAAGTCTCACATAATGATATCGTGTATGATCATATATTAAACAATGAACATATTTGTCCCAAACCCTGAACCTCCCCTTCCTCCCCCACACTTTAGTCTCTGTTCCCCAGACAGTATGTCTATTTTTATGACATATAGAGATATATGGTTTTATATATCAAATTAAAATCCAGGAATCATATATAAAGAAGAATCTACAATATCTGTTTTTCTGAAACTAGTTTGATTCATTTAATACAGTCGTCTCCAGTCACATTCATTTTTATGCAAATGCCATAATTTCATTCTCTTTTTAAATTTTATTTTAGATTTACTTACTTTGTATGAATATTGTTTTGCCTCTGTATGGTGTGTGTGTGCATGTGTGTGTGCGTGT
Organism: Arvicanthis niloticus; assembly: GCF_011762505.2. Taxonomy (NCBI): domain Eukaryota; kingdom Metazoa; phylum Chordata; class Mammalia; order Rodentia; family Muridae; genus Arvicanthis; species Arvicanthis niloticus. The sequence goes on along the minus strand of NC_133432.1, from coordinate 16,700,651 downwards.
GCGTGTGCGTGTGCGTGTGTGTGTGTGTGTGTGCCATGTGCATGCACTGTCCAATGAGACCAGAAGAGAACATAGGATCTTTAAGAACTGGTGTGACAGACAGTTGTGAGCTGCAGTATGGATGCTTGGAGCCTTTTGGGTAAATACTCAGTAATAAAAGTCTGATTTATCTAAATATACTATTTAAAATGGACATTTTTATACATCAAAACTTAAACATTTAGAAAAAAATACTCTTTGCAGACATTTCATACATTGTATTAAAACTTTGGACCACCCACAAGAGACAGAATTCAGGGTCTACAGTTTGTGTGGTGCTGTGAAGAGGGACATTCTTAGTCATGCATGTGTTTTATATCCTGTGACCCTGTGTCCCCGCTCTCATTTGACAACCTATCCAAGGGAAACCAGCCAGCAGTATTTATTCATTTAAATGTGATATATATATATATATATATATATATATATATATATATATATATATCAAAAGAGAAGTAATTTAAAAGAAAAGGTGTGTTTCTGACAGCCCACCGGAGTCCAGTAGGAATTTTTTAAAATTTAACTTTCTATGTATGGATGTTTTTGCTTGAGTGTATGTATATACAGTGTATACATGCCTGGTACCACCAGAAGCCTGGAGTTACAGACTTTTATCAGATACCTTGTGGGTGCTGGGAACTAAGCCAGGGTCTTCTGTGCTCTTAGCCACTGAGCCACCTCTCCAGTCCCAAATAACTATTTAGAAAAAATAATATTAATAAGATTTTCCTGTTCTTTGGGTTGCCGGCAGGGTACTTCATCCCCTCTCCTTCAGAAACTGAAGACCTCATGCAACACTAGAGCCAACCAGCATCTTCATCTCAGATTTCCCATCTTTCAGAAATATGGGAAAGCAAACCTCTCTTCTTTGAAAATTACCCAACTTAGGATATTCTGAACATCACAGTTTTGATTAAGACCATCTCTTAATGACACTATTGTGTTGCTAAAATAACTGCATTTGTGTGTTCAGCAGGAGAGATGCCCAGAACCAGGACAGGTCATAAGTATAAAGACACAGGTGTAATGGATGCTGAACAGAGATCCCAGCCCACAAGGGTTCCACTTACTTGATCATCTTCTCCCTCTAAAATAAAACTTCAAGTAGAAACAGAAGAAATCTGAGGAGTATTTTGCTCTGGTCTCTCGAGAGGGTTGGACTCCCTGCAGAAGAAAAAATGGAAAAGAACTCCTGACTGCTATATAATTTCTTATTTATGTACTCATTTATCTATTCGTGCATGCATGCATGGAAGGTTCATTAAGTATCTACTTTGTTTCCAACTGTGAAGCAAAAACAACAACAACAACAAAAAAGTATGGTCTAGAGAAGAAAGACAAGAGAGCAAATAAATCACCTTGCCCCACGTAGCACCTTCTACTAGTGAGCAGGTGGTTGGAAACTGGAAAGGGAGGCACTGGGGCAATCAGCTGGCTGGACCACTTCAGCAATGTCCAGAAGTCGTGCTCAGAGGAGATGGAACTGATGAAAACATTCTGCTTTTCCACCAAGGCTAATGACTTGTTAAGCCTGCTAGATATTCGGTTGCAAGTATGTCAAGTTTTTCTGCTTTCAAATGAGTTCAAGTACACAAACTCTAGGTACGACCTTCAAAACCACAGAGAAAGGATGCCAGCGAACCATACAAAGCTTGACTGGCTGATCCTTGGAAGTCCTGAGAGACCTCAGTCTCAGCATAGAGCAGCCATCCAGTCCAGTTATTAACATCTGCAAAATGAATACATTTTGCACATGTTGAATTTTGCACATTTTGAATACATTCAAGCACAAAGGACCAAACACCCAACAGCCTGCCCTGTGGTTGTTTTTCACAACAAAATGCACATCCTGTGTTTGCCTCTTCAATCATCTCTATTTTGTTTCCATTTCATTCTTTAACTCTGTTGCAAAAGATAATCATAACAGTATTTTACACGTATCCTTGTCTGAACTTCTCTGTGACAGATGTGAATGGGGATAACATTGGTCACCTTAAATCTAATTAGGTCATTAGTGAATGAGAGACTCATGCAGTCAGCGGTCTCTCCCTGTGATGGAGCCATTCCAAGCCTTTCAAGCTGAGCTCTGATGATGAGCTAAAAGGAACACACATCGCCAAGAAAACTGAGAAGCAACACTTTATAAATGTGCAAGAGCTCGTTATCTCCCTGTTAGGGTTGCAGGCAACCCTGTGGCCTCAAAGATTCCAGCACTCTCCTTTTCTGTTTTGAGAAGAAAAAGGAGATGGTGGTCCCCATGGAGGAGGATGGCATTGTCTAAACTCAGCTAATTGCTGCTTCCCCTAGGACTTGCTATGGTTCCTTGTTACTGACTTTATGGTCATTGTTTTAGCACCTACCATGGTCTCCACTGCATTGAAAACATTAGGACAGGATGCAAACCAGTCCCCAATGAAAATCTGCCCTTCCTCTAAGAGAAGCAGGGAGCTGTGCAGTGGACAGCTGTGACTTTGCCTGTGAAAAGCAAGCTTGCCTTGGTTTTGAAGCACCCTGGCCAAGGAGGCACAGCATGTTGGTCTTTTGCGAAGTCTTTTTCTGGGAAGGTATAAGCAGTGTCTACCCCCTCCTCTTAAGATCTCAGTTACAAACTTAAGCATGATTCCATCAAAATTCAGCTTGGGAAACAAATGAGTTTATTGAGTTTACTGCAGAGTAAGGATGAGGGGTTACTAATGGGAGTGTTGGTAACCCCAAAGCAGCCACACTAGAAAGATTCACCTTGTACAGATGATGGATGATGATGGGTTAACCTTCTATTAACCTTCCCCAGCCTATATAGCCCTAGCACCTATATAGAGGCACCTAGACAATGTGCAGTTAGGGCAGAATTGCATATAAAATTCTGGAAGTATTGGCTGGAATATTAGGTGAAGGTCCAATGACAGTATCTACTCCCTCTTCTGTGAGGGAGTGTCAACAACCAACAAGCCAGCAAAAGGGTACTTACAGACTCCTGTGAGCAGGCAACAAGTGATCTGGTGAAGATGGTGCCTGTGTTGCACCTAGGACTTCATTCTACTTTTGAAATACATGGATAGATGATAGATAGATAGATAGATAGATAGATAGATAGATAGATAGATATGCATACATACATAGATACATAGACAGATACATAGATACATAGGTAGGTAGGTAGGTAGGTAGAAAGGTAGATAGATAGATAGATAGATAGATAGATAGATAGATAGATAGAGATAGACAGATAGATTCTATTCCATATGTATACTAAGACCTGACTCATTTTCCATTGCTAAACCTAGTATGAATAAGATGAACAAATCTTGAAGAACTTAGAATCTCCCCAGTTGCTTTGTCTCAGGAAGGGAGGTAGAAAACAACTGTGAAGAGCTAAAGCTTTGCAAACCCAGGAATTGCTCTATCCATGAAGCCTCTGCAGTGACTCGGCCTGAGAAGGAAATGATAAGGATGGGTGTGTGGACAGCAAGCATCTGTATAGGATAATGAGGCAGGCACTCTCTGGGACACCTGGACCACTCTGGTCTCTCAGAAAAACCAAGCTATGGTATGTTACCATGAGGAAAAGGCAGAAATACTCCTGAACTGATCTGGCCCCTTGTTTTGGAACTACTGCTAATGTCTCCTGTGTGACAGAAAGGATGCCTCCAGCCACCTTCTCTAAGAGCAGCCCCTGAGTTTGCCCCAATGCAGAAGACAGGTGTAGAGACCTTTGGTATGTAGCCACAGCCATGGAGTATCTCGTAATGCAGCCATTCTTGGTGAGAAGTTTCAAATCAGACAGACTAGTATTTCCTCTGTGACGTGAAAGGGCTCTCCCTTCACATCTTCATCCATCTTGCAGTGCTAATCCCAAAGATAGGAGACATAAAAACAGTTGAACCAAATCATTGTGGCCAAATTAATTGAAGAAAGCAATTAATAAAAGCCAGCTTTATTATTCACATACACATGCTGCCTCCCCCTAAGTCAAGTTTGAGAAGTCAGCAGTGGATGCGAGGAAGACAAGGTGTTTATAGCTCAGGGGTAGGGAGTTTGCAAATGGGGGATTTGGTGAGCAAAATAAGCAGGGTTACAGGAGCAAAACAGGTTAGACATAGCAACCTCCTGAAACATAGACATGACTACAATGTGGTCATAAGGTGGCCATAGCAACCTTTTAAAACAACAATAGGGCTGCAGGATGGTATAAACAACTTTTGAAACGAAGGCACAGTTACCATTTCTGGGAGCAGGCAGTACAGAACCATTTGTAGTTAAGGTTAGAGGTAGAGCATAGCCCAATCCTTGAGAAAGATGTTTAATCATAAGCAAGAATGAACCTAGTTTGTTTTTTCTATAATATGGCTTTTAAGCCCAAGATGGTTCTTGGCTGGCTAAGCAGGCTGGGTCTTAAGTAGAAGGCTACAACTTGGCTCTTTTGTCCTAAGCATGTCCTGGGAATCTTGAACTAGAGTGTGTTGATAATAAGAATGCAGAGAAGCCTTAGGCGCTCTTAGTGGAAATAGATACAAGCGTTACACTGGCTGTTGACCAAATCTGGATCCTTTGGATGTGGCAAGATAAGTAGTATTAGGGTACCAGCCTAGTTTCTACCCATCTTCCAGATAAGAACGTGGGTGGAACCAGATGCTGACCCTCATCCCATCCATCATTCCCAACCATGTCAAGTTCCACCAGCACAGAGTAACACCTTCAGTCTTGGACATAAGGGCTCTCAATAGTCACAGTGGTGAAGGCATAGTGGAGTCCTTGGAAGCAGAGTCACATGGCAGAGGCTGGTCAAATAATATCAATGCTGGCCAGTTTACATCAGCCTGACACAGCTGGAGTCACCGAAGAAAAGAGAGTCTTAGTTGAGCAACTGTATCCATCAGATTGGACTGGAGTGGTGTCTATAGGTCATTTTCTTACCTGTCCATTGATATAAGTGGGCCCAAACCACTGTGTGCAATGTGACCCCTGGGCTGGTAAATCTGGGTAGTATTAAAAAAAAAAAAAAAAAAAAAAAAAAAAAAAAAAAGCTGAGCAAGCCGTGGAAAGCAAACCAGTAAGAACTAAAGTCTCTGTTTTAGCTCCTGCCTCTGAGTTCCTGCCCCGGCTTCACTCAATGATGGTCTATGTAACATGTTTGCCAAAGAATCTTGTTCCACCCCAAACTGGTTTGGGTCAGTGCCTTTATCACAGCATGAAAAGCAATATAAGACAACCTGCTTCGATTGATGGACTTCCTCCAGCCAAGGTCTACCCCCTAAAGGCTCTACACAGTCTCCTGAAGTAGCAGTCACTGGGGAATAGACATCCGAGACACAGGCCTGGATGACTCTGGTCATTTCCACAGCTCACCTTCCAGTAAGCCACAATTACGCAATGAAAGCTTGATGCTTTTAAACTTCAACCCCGTTGTCAGCCTTGTTCTGGGATTTTTTCCGCTTGATTTCTCATTTAATCCTCTCATGTCTGGCAACGCAGATGTTATTATTCATATTCTCCAGAGGAAGAAATTCACTGGAAATGCCACCCAGTAAACAGAAAAGGGAAAGGAGAGGAACCCCCTGCATAGGCCTTGCATTAGTTACTATTCTGTTGCTCTGATGAAACACATGGCCAAAAGCAACTTAGGGGAAGGGTTTACTTGGGCTTATAATTCCAGAGAGATGAGAGTCCATCATGACAGAGAGAATGGCAGCAAGTTGCAGACTGGTAGCAGCAGGAAGCTAAGGGCTGACATATTCATCCATAAACATGAAGAACAGAAAGAAAACCAGAAGTGGATTGAGACTATGGACTCCCAAATCCCACCCTCAGTGATGTAAGTCTTCCAGCAAGGTCACACCTCCTATATCTTCCCAAATAGTATCACCAACTGGGAATCAAGTGTTCAAATGCCTGAGATCATAGGGAAATTTCTCCTTCAAACCACCTCCATACTGTAACTCTTTATGAACTTATTATTAAATTTGTTTTCTCAATATCAATAGATAGTTTTTTTAAATACGTGTTTACTGAAATATGTAGATGTATCATCCAAAATACTCCACGTTAGCCCACACATTCTGCCTTCAAACCTGTTAAATTTCTTTACCCTTATGAATTACTTTCAGGAAAAAAAGTAATGATAAGGACCAGCAATATTACTGACAAACACTAAAAATGTGCCCAGCCACTTGAAACAAGGGAAATAATACCTTGACTCTCAGGTATACAAACTGAGAATTTTATACTCTATTTATCCCTCTGGAAGATCTTCATTACCCAAGGATTTTCTTGTCTAATTCCCTCAAGCCATCAGACTCCTAAGACAGAAAAATCAGTGCAAGAAATACCCATTCTGATCTGACTGCTGAGAAATTAGTCCCAGGAGAAAAAGAGTCACTTAAAGGGCTTTGATGTCTTCATAGGGCAAGCTCCCTCTAGCTGTCAGCAGTAAGCAGGGCCGATCGATTGAAGCACGCCTTGTACATCATGTGAGATCTCATGAGGTCAGTAAAGGATATTGGAAAACCCCTGAGAAGCTATTGCAATCAGACTCAGCAGGATTCCGTCCATTATCCAACATGTCTACACGAATAGTTAGCCAAGCAGAAAACAAAGAGGGTAACAAAGGCACAAAACCTTCTCGGAATGTCAGACATATTGCCCCATCCCACTCACCCCCAACCTTCATTCCTGCTTTGGCTCCTCATTACATGGAAAACCAAAACACATTATGGTGTTTCAGTGTGGGTAGATCTGGCCTACAGTTCAAAGCGTCTGGGGAATAGATACCTCCTCCCCTTCCCCAGTATACCGTGTCCTTCTATTTGTTGCTCCTTGACTCTTTAAGTATTCTGCTCCTGCTTCATTCTTTCTGTTCTCCCCCCTCATCCTTAATCACTCAGTTCTAGCTTTGCTCCCAGAGAGAAGGCTTTTTCAACCCATAGAATTTGGAGTTACCTCTCTTTCATGCCCCATCATAGCAAACTGCTATTAGCTAATTGGTGATTTGGTTGTTGGTTTAATCCTTACTTCCTTTCAAGGCTATGGCTCCTGTAGCACCCAGATCCACACTGGCCCAGGTCATCTCCATGTGTCTCCATACTTCCAGTGTAGGCTTGATAAGCAGTAGAAAGAGGTCATCTTGGAGCACTGTGGACCAAAGCTGGAAGGGTGGTGGGTACCACTCAAAACTGAATTCGTCCTACCTCTTCAGTGCTTTCTGTGCTGCTACCCAGGAGACTGGTGTGGTGTACATTATATTAGTACACCGCTGTGTGTTGGTTTAGCTCACTGTAAAGCTGGCTCTGGATATAGGGTTTCCTTCCATCTTGTTTGAGAGCCAAACATATTTCTTACAAGGAAATGTAATAAATAAAATATCCAATAAAAAGGGGGGAAAAGGAAAAATACTCTTGTTATACACACTAGAATATATAAGTATATTTTTTATAAGTATCCTTCTGAGGTCACTTGTCTGGGGATGGGTTGACCCTCAACTATGCAAAGGGACCAACAGTACTATTGAGAACATCTAGAAGGTGAACCATTTTCAACAGAGGTCACTAGTGCTGACTCTATAAAATAAAAGATCTACAGTAGGAAAAGCAGCCATGAGGAACTCAGTAATACAGAGAAAGCTCAAGAGAGACCTCCAATTGGCAGCCCCAGGCTCCCTAGTTGGTTTCTATTGGATATTATGAGCCTCCCTTTAGCAAATCCCACCTCCGATTTGGGGATCCCATTCCTTTCTGTTGCTATTTGTTCTTTTAAACATGGAGAGGACACCTTCCCTGCCTGGAACTCTCTATTGAGAGTTGGCTGTGTCTTAAAGGGGATTTCTCAGTTTGTTTCTGTTGAGTGTTTTGAGCATCTGATTCGATAGTGCTTTATGCCCTTCATTTACTATGTAATAGATTCACTCATTCAATCCCAAAGCTGTTCCTATCTAAGACCATTCTCCACACAGAACAGCTATGAGCTCCTGGGATTGCTTCCCTCTCCTTATAAACATGAAGACTATCATGGGTGCCATTGGCTTCTGTATCATTTCCACTTGGATGTAGCCTTAGTTCTGAGGACAGCAGATGCCCAGGAATTCTGGAGAAGCCTTGAGTTAGTGTTGGTGACTTCAGGTTTTTGTTTTTTTGTTTTTGTGTTTTTTAAAATTGCTGCCAGCAGCAATTTCTCCAGATATCTTGCTGAGTGAAATGATAACTCGCTATCCTTTTTAAAGTGGTGGGGGTTTTCTGTTCTTTTAAGTCACAGCATTTTAACATATAAGCAGAGCATCTTGGGTAGAGCTATCCCAGCGCTTCCAGTCCCCATTTCTTCATCTGTGAAATTGGAAAACAATCAGGCGTCACTCACATCTCACAACACCAAAGGGGGTGCTAAGGCAATTCACACACCAGAAACTGTTAGCTTAAAAAGAGAAGGAGGAGGAGGAGGAAAAGGAGGAAGAAGAGGAAGAAGAAGAGGATGAAGGTGAAAAGGAAAGAAGACTGAAACACAGTGGCACAAAGGCACTATAGTTCATGTACCAATCTCATCAGAACCAAACCTGTCACTCTCTTTCACTCCATAGACATCACTGAATAGTTTTGCAATAAGTAAAACCTGATGAGGTGCTACAGGGTGTGATCCAGGCTATTTCCACAGTGCAGGCAACTGCCAGCCAGCTGTTCCAATCCTGACATTAATTATGCAACTCGCTAAGTCCTGAGCTTTGGATTTCAATGTCAATTCATTTTTCTTTAGAATCTTTTATTATAAAGCAAAGTACATTTCTTTATTCTATGAGAACATATAATTAGCTCCCAAAATATCCTTTACCCATATACAGGGCTTTTTATAGTCTTTGAGGACGTCAGTGGCGAAGCATACCTTGGCACAGGGTGCTAAAAGTTGCTAATAAAACAGGGCACACAATGTCAGTTTTCTGCCGAAACTCATCCCCACTTCCCAGGCTTGGAGTAACTAACTGTTCCATTTCCAGACAAGCTCAACCTCTGGTTGACAAACCCAATTAGGGTTCTGAAACCAAGGTCTTATAGATATCAAGAACACTCTAGGTGTTTAAGGTCCGCAGATGCACACATGGCTGGCCACCTTTTTTTGTATCACAACTCAAACATGACAGTGAGCTACGCACTCACTGCATTCAGCTTCCACACATGGTGCCCATGATATGTGAAATTCACATATAAATGACAGGCCTGTAAAACGTCACTTCTGCATCATGCTTTGCAGTTGTTATGATCATCACATCAAATCAGGGATCTTACCCTTCCTCAGTGGTGGCAGGAAAGCACAGAAAAAAAAAAAAAACCATATAAACCCAGAATCCCAGCAGCAGTCACATATAGATCACATAAGGGATGCTAGCTAGCATAGATCTTATGGAATTACCTTTAAGACAAGCAACAAATATGTAAAGGAGATGTGTTTGATGGTGATGTAGACCCACAGAAGGTCATTGATGCCAGGACACAAGAGACAGGGAGCATTACTGCAAGAAATCAGAATGGAAATACTCTGAGACATTCTGCCTGGAATTTTCTTGATGTCCTTCTGTGACTTCTGAACTACAATCAAGTCTTCCTGAGCTGTGCAGAGACAAAACGTATCAATGCCTTTCTTATTTACACCAAATCAAAAATCCAATTATCAATAGTGTTAGGAAATCATTTTCAGGGATGGCTTTGCTGAACTATAAGGTAGGATCTGCTTCTTGTTTGCTGAGAAACAACCTTGTCTGCTTTCTAAAATGACCAGTCATTCACTTTCCCACCAACAGGGTGCAGACTGTGTAGACATGATGTAAACTTCCTTCTTGGTATCTCCAGCAACTCTTGATGTCTTTCTTCTTTGTATTAACAGAAACAAGAAGTCCCAGAGCTGAGAGATGTTAATTGGGCTTGTTACATCTTTCCACGGTCTATCTACAATACATTAGATAAAAATATCTAATTACAATCCACCACCTAAATCTTTAAGTCTAAGAGTCTCATGCTCTGCAGAAAGAGTTAGTCAGATAGTTAAATCTTTATGGTTTAAAAAAAAATGGATATGCAGGGCGGTGGTGGCGCACGCCTTTAATCCCAGCACTCGGGAGGCAGAGGCAGGCAGATTTCTGAGTTCGAGGCCAGCCTGGTCTACAGAGTGAGTTCCAGGACAGCCAGGACTACACAGAGAAACCCTGTCTCGAAAAAAACAAACAAACAAACAAACAAAAAACAAACAAACAAAAACAAAAACAAAAAAATGGATATTAAGCAATTCCAGATAACTCATCATGTTTTTTTTTTTTCTTTCAGACAAGTGGCACCTGACATTGATGCTGGTCTCCTACACCAAGGACAGATGAAAAGCTCCTTCAGCTAAAGCCAGGGCAGTATAGCATCAATTAACACTGCAAAAGCTTGGATACAGTGCTTTCATTTTAACTGAATCTTTTTCCATACAATATATTCTGATTATGCCTTTCCCTCCCCCAACTCTTTCCAGAACTTTACCACCTACCCGATGCCATGCAGCTTCTCTGTTTATAAAGCAATCAAACAAAGCTACCAAGAAACACACACACACACACACACACGCACACACACACATAAGAAACCAAAATATACAAGCAAAAGACCAAACAACAACAACAAAAGCCTAAACAAAATACTATTGAGTTTGTTTTCTGTTGGGCATTTACTACTGGGCATGAACCTACCCTGAAGTGTGGTTAATATACCCAGTGAGACTCCATTAGGAAAAAAACTAAATTTCCTTTGCCAGCAGGTATCAGTTGCAGATGGCTTCTTGGTTAGAGGTAGGAACCCATGTCTACCCGTCCTCTCAAAGCTGGGTCCATGTCTGGCTTGAACCTGTGATCATGGAGGGAAAGGGTAATCATTAACACAGCTACAAACCCTGTGACTGATATGTTTAATAATGGAAAGTGAGTTCTCTTCCATACTGAGGACAGAGATCCCAACTCAGAACTCTGAGGTTGGTGGGAAAGTTTTAACACAGTATTTCAAATTTAATTCACTCAACTAATATTTAATGAGGTCTAATGAGCTGCCAGTCCCATACAGGGGAGGAAGGAATAGCTGTTTTGCCAACTCTGTTCAGAAGGCTCATCATCAAAGTGACAGATATCGAATAAAGTGTGAACAGAGAGAAAGACAAGGCACAATTAGTTATCTGAGAGAACTTTGCAAATTTGGGTTCAGAAAACACGTGATATTATGCAATTAAAATAACACAGTTTCATAATTATGGGTCACAAATTATAATGGGACAGGGCATGTGCTCATCTTCGTAAGTGGACTTTGAAGTCTTATAAACAACAGTGAGCTTCGGCAACTCCCAAATGCTGCATACATAGATTTTTATTGGAACTAATCAAACAAAAGGGCATGCTCGTTGGACAGAAGAAATCTGAGGAAAATGTTAAATCTTCCCCCTCCTGTGAGGGTAAAAAGACTATGGAGATATCCTGTGGTGGTTACTAGCTCCATGTGGAAGGCCTGTGGTAGAGATGATGCTGCAATCCATTGCTAACAACTCAAACTTCAAAACGTAAGAAGAGGCGATTCAACCAGATACCAGCAATGAAGAAAATAAAAGGTCCACTAGGTAGTCAACTACTTCAAAAACATCCAGTTCCTCTCAAGTGACTGGCACTTTCTGTAACTGCTCCTAGACCATCAGGTCTCAACACAAGTGTAAACTCTAGCAGGTCTTCCCTGACCCCTGACCCCAGAAGTCAGTTTATCCTGTGCTTCCCTGGAAATCCATGTAGTGAAAGGATGGCGGAAACCCCAGTCACCATTTAAAAGAACTGGGCCTGGTTATGAAAAGAAGACCATAAGGTACCAGCTCCAAGAACAGACCATAAAATCTAGGAACAAGGATTCCCAAAGAATATCCTGGGGATAAATACAAGAATGTGAAAACACCTTATCTCAGGATGGGCCACCTGTGCTGGGTAACCCTATCTCATCCTGTGGGTTACACATTCAATTTGAAGCCTGTCATAGAGTCAGCCTTTCTCGATCAGAAACTTATATCCATTTTACCAATTTCCTGGAAGTCGATCAATTCTTTCAGTCCCTGAAGGAATTGCCCTATGTAAATTCACAAGATCTGAGCTAAATTTATATTTTCATCTTACCCTACCCAAGGCTCATTGTACAGAATTCCAACCTAGAGAATCCTTATCTCTGAGCTGGGGTGTCCCCTCTCTCACACCCATATGGAAGTTGGAGCTCAGAAAACTACTGAGTAACTTAAGGGACTCTTATAATCTGTAGGAGAGGGGTAGACAATATTGCTCAGTGAGTAGAGTCACTGGCTGCATTGCTTGATGCCCTGGAATTGATCTTTAAGATGTTTGTGGTTCAACATAGAAACTAACCCTGTAAGTTGTCCTCTGACTTCCACACAGGCTATGGTACATGTGTACCCATATATATACATGCAGATAGATAGATAGATAGATAGATAGATAGATAGATAGATAGATAGATAGACATACATACATACATACATACATAGTTACATACATAGACACATATATAGATACATAAATAGATATAGAGAGGCAGACTCCATTTTAAAAAAATACCTACTATGTTAATATCAGTCTTCCAGCACAAGGTCAGTGACCCAAATGTCCACCCCAGCACTGACCACCCAGTTGTCTTGGCATCCTGGTAAGTTTTGACAGTAAGTATCATCCCCATCCCTTAAGTCTCTAGAGCTCCAAATGTGTCACATTGTTCAGCAAAAGGAACTTAGCAGCTAAGATTGAGAGGGATCCTCCTACATGCTCTTCACAGAAATCATCATAGAAAACCTTCAAAGGGAAGAGAAAGGACAGAGGGTCAAGCCTGGCCATGAAGGATTAGGTAAGATGCAAAATAGACTGGAAGCTTGACAGGCATTCGGGAAGTGTGCCTTGGAAAATGGCTCCCTGGGTTGAGCACTTGGTGAGTTTTGATGCCCAGAACCCACAGGAAGAGAGACACGGTCATACACATCTGTAATCGCAGTGCTCTGGAGGGAGCTGGGAGACAGAGACAGGAGAATCCCCCAAAGCATATGGACCAGGTGTACATGCCAACAAGCAAGGATAGAGACCCAGCCTCAGACAACGTAGAAGATGAGTTCTGACATGAGATTGTCCTCTGACCTCCACATGTGTGAGGCACGTACTCATACTAACACGCATGTACACACACACAAATACACATACACACACAAATATCACAGGAGGGAGAGAGAGGTGATTTAATCAGTAAAGTGCCTCGTGAGCATGGGGGATCTGAGCTCAATCCACAGAGTTTTTAAAACCGTTTTGAAAATAAGAGGCATGGTCTTGCATGCTTGTGATCCCAGCCCTGGGGGTGGAGGAGACAGTAGCATCCCAAAAGCTCGCCAGCCAGCTGACCTTAACTAGTAAGCTCCAGGTAATGAGAGATCTTGTCTCAAAGGAGACAGGTGGCATTCCTAGACTTCACATGTACGTACACACACTTATCCTCCCCACATACAGTAACACACGTACATAATAGAAAATGGAAAGGGAATGAGGGTCTGACAGAGGAGCTGTGTGAATCTTCTAGCATCTAGGCATGGCCAAAATGGCCACAAGCACACAAGGACCTAAGCCTAGAAGCTTCAACTCCCCTCAAAGCTTATAGAAAGGAATACAGCCATGCTGACATCTGGATTTTAGCCTGGTAAAATTCATAGTGGTCATAAAACTGGCAGGCAATAACTGTGTGTTTCCAGGCTCTGTGTTTATGGTAATCTATTATGACAGAGATAGAAAAGTAATTCCAATTAAACAGAAAATAATGTTTTGCCTGAAAGACAAGCCCTTGTCAGTTTTAAGGGTGTCTGATGAGTGGCTACGTTTACATCTGTGAAGAGCCCCCAGGGATGGAAGCAGGTGTCTTCATCAATCAGACACAACTTGATTGGCAAGAGCATTAAAAATAGACAAGGCACAGGCTTTGGTATGGTCTTAGCTCATGGCAGCAGATGTGACTGTCCATCTTGGAGACATAGCTGGCCACAAGCATATGTACAGGCAGCCACTGAATTAAAAATAACCATTGGACAAACTTGGGAAGGAGCCTTATCCTTCTGAGAGTCTAGGTGTCCCGAGAAAGAGGGAAGGCTGAGGTTGTCCCCGAGGAATGAGAAACTGCTTGAAGATCCAATATGAGGCCACCTAACACCTAGTACCTCCCATCCCCATTTGTAGAAACCCCCCTTATTTTTGTCCTAAGAAACTGCCTTGATTCAAGTTGTCCCATGTGGTTTGGGAGAAGACTATAGCCATGTTGACATAATCACAATAACTCTGAATTTCATCCATCAGAACAGGAATGAACTCCACTCTTAGGAGACTCTGTATGGAATCTGGAGGGTGTTACCCCACCAGGACATCAGGGGTTGAATCCTGAGGGAAGCTCTGTCTATAGAACTCACACAGCTCCTCTGTACTTATGCTGAGAACCAGCCACCCCATGCCCATCTCTTTCACTGGGACATCCTTGTGACCTGTGTCATCTATCCTTTCAAGAGCATCCTCCTGCATCAGGTCTGGCCTTCTAGGCTTTCCCACCATGAGCAGAAGGATAAGAGACCTTGAACAAGCCGTCAGGTTTTCTACATGCCAGTTTCAAAGCAATTCATCCACACTCTCGGCTGCCTCTCCTGAAAGCTGTTTTCCTGTGTTCAATAACAAAAATCATATATAGTCCCACTGATAACATTTACTTCTTTATTTTTCATAACCCAGAAACTGTGAGAACTTACTGCCTGATAATTCTTAAGCACTTTTTCTAGACGGCACAAAGATGCCGCCGGTATAGCTTGCTGTAAACACATAGTCTGTGTGCGTAGACTTAATTGTGGCTGTTCCAGTGAATGGGCGGCTTCTTAAAGCTTTGAGCAGGTAACATGATTTTACTTGAAATTTCTATTTTGTCTGTAATCAAAACGTGCAGGTATTATCAAAATAGTGTGAAGCATGCTTGAAAAGACTGCTCGGCGTTTTTGCAGATGTCTCTCCAGGGTGTTCTGTGTAATCCTTTGGTTCCTAGAAAACATGACATCTAATCATGTCTGAGTATCTCAAGGCATGAGAGTATATACAGGTGATCAATAGTGGTTACAAGTCGACTTTTAGTGGGACATAAAACATTACAACACAAAGTAGAGGCCAGTGAGATGGCTCAGCAGGTGAAGGTGCTTTAGACAAACCTGACGGTCTGAGTTCAATTTACAGACTCCACACAATAGAAAAGGAAAACTTGCTTCCTCAAGTGGTGCTTGGCCTCCACAGGTGCACTATGACAGACACATGTTCACACACAAAGACACGAACGCATATGTGCATACAAAATCAATCAATAAATGTAAAAATACTGTGGGATTTTTTGGGTGGTTTTGTTGGAAGAGGAATAGAAAAGGGAGGAGGGAGGAGGAGGAGGAAAAGGAAATAGGGAGGAGGGAGAGAAGAAGAAGAAGGGTGACAGAAAGAACTTGGTTTATTCCGAGAGCACACACACCATCCTAACGTCAGCTTTGTAGCCAGGAGACTTCAGCTAAGATAAGAGACAGAAGTCACTTTTGTGCTTTGAGACCACATTGTCAGCTATTACCAGATGCCTACTGCAGCGCCCTGGCCTCTGCATTCCTAGTCCTTACTTGAAGCACAGACCTTGTATTAGCTTGCAGGCCATTTCACTAGGCTCCTCCCAGCGGCCTAGCAACACCATTACCTGTCACCCCCAGGTGCTGGGAGACTGCTAACCACCCAAGTTCGTGCCCAAGTTCGTGTTCTCTCTCTCTCTCTCTCTCTCTCTCTCTCTCTCTCTCTCTCTCTCTCTCTCTCTCCCTTTCCCTTTCCCTCTCTATCTCTCTCTCTCTCTTCCCACTGGTCTCTCTCTTTTCCTTGTCTGTCCTTTCTGTTCTTCTCTATCTCTTCTTTGACCTCATGGCTCTGATCCAGTCTGTCTCCCCCTACCTCTTCTCCCTCCCCCTACCCCAAAGAAACCTTGTTGAAACAAGGTCTGTCACATGGTGTGATTTCTCAGGGTGGGATCTTGGCATGGGCCTGCCAGATACCAGATCTCCCCACCCTTGCTTGCCATCATATGATATTTCATATCACCTTAGCTGTCTGGATCGGTTCAGGCTCTAC